>NC_047659.1:34805170-34932670 GCF_011762505.2 Arvicanthis niloticus
CATTGAATCCATTCAGAGTTCTGTTTTACGAGTCGGGACAGGTTCTATGGATGGACTGTGGACACGATTGTGTAACTGTGGATGTGCTCGATGCCTCTGAGCTGCATTGGCTACATTTATTAAGCTAGTACATTTTATGCAGTGTTTAACTAAGGTTGAATGTGATTCTACTATATGTCAACTAAATGTATGCTAACGAAGTCACAACCATCTATGGAGGAACCTTCTAGATCCCCCCTCCCTTCTTATTGCTTACTCTAAATCCTTGCTGTATACGGAAAGAAAGCAGTGGAGGGCAGACTCCCAAGTGTGGTGGTGTGTAAGGCTCTGTACCTCTGGGACACTGCATTACACTATAGCCTTCCTTCTTTCCCAGCCTCTAGGGGCAGGGCATGGGGGTGGGGACAACCAGAGAGGTCTCTACAAACACTTGAAAATGAGGGAGCCTGAGGAAAAGAATCCCAGCATAAAAGAATGGGGGTTAGGGGACTAATGTCAGATTTAAACTGTGAGCAGGCCCCATAGATCCCCAGGCTCCTTACCCACCTTGAAAAGCAAACTCAATTTTAAATTAGTCTTGTGTCTCTTCTACTCCCAAACAAAAAGATCATTTTTATACATCATGAAACAAGAAAAAAAATTCACCATTTGACTTGAAAACAGTTTATTTAATTTATACAAATAACTACTAAATACAAAAAGTAGATTAAAACAAAATAGTTATTTTTTTTTCTGGCAGAGTTTAAATGCACGTAATGGATAATTCCAAAGAAGATGCATTTCCCCCCACAGCGTTTGGGACTAAAATTCTACTGAAATCTTTGCTTCTAAATCAGTAATATATTGGGTGGTGTTGAATGGGTAATGACTAAATACGTTCTGCATACGAACTGAAAAGAAAGTTACAGTCTACACACATAAAAAAAAATGTGAAGCACTTAAAATGTGAATTTAACTGATAATAAAAGAAAATGTCTGTTTCAGAGTCGGGTGTTAAAAACATTTCAGTAATAAAATCATAAGACCACATAAAAATAAGCTTTAACATATGCACGAGGCAGTTTTGTTTTAAAAGAAAAAAAAAACCGCTAAGTGCACCAGTAATAAATAATTTGCAAAGTTGTGTCTAAACAATTCCTAATGTTCGCATCGTTGTAAACATCAGCACGTGTGTAAAATGCAGCAAAGTCCAACGTTACATTTTTTTGTTTTGCCAGATTGAATTCCTATTATCCAGAGACAGGCCAGTGGAGCACGCAGCCAATGTTTTGGCAAGTTGGGTCTTTAAGATTAAGGGCGACAGTGCAAGTAAGGAATGCACAGAATTCCTAGTGCAACAAAGAAAAGTAGGTGCAGCCAATATTGCTGATTACGAATTCACCACCTCCTTGAATTTCCCATGGGGAGTGTCTAGGAGACCCGTGAAAGATACGTAGAGAGCCACCGCCTTAATGCCCAGAGCTCCTGCACGATCTCTCTGGGTTCCTCCACTTCCCTACTCCTTGCAACCAGACCTGCCCACCATTAGTCTTTGTGGTGTGAACAGTTCATCAAGTGCTCGAGTCACAGTTTTTTGAGCGAGGTTAGGGTGGTTTTTGGTGTCTCCCCCGGAGCATGGCTGGGAAGAGACATCTGCTTCTGTCAGAGTAGCCACTTCGGGATTGGGGGGGACAGATGGATTCTGTTCTGCCAACCAGTCAGGCCAGCATTAGGTCCCAGCTGGACAATGACAGCATTGACTCTCCTTCTTGACACCGGTGACAATGTCAACAGTCAGTTTTTAATTTGTCTAGGGAATTATCGATTTTGGTCAAAGTCTTTTTGATACGTAGAGCTGTGAGTCTTGCGGATGGGTTCTGATACCAGCACTCTTTCATCAGCTTCGCCAAAGAAGTTAATGTCTGTGGAGAGAAAAGAAAGATCACACAAACTGGCCAAGTTGGACCCCCTGTGGGTCTTCTGGCTGCTAAAAGTAATTTTATTAACTAAGTTTCTCCTTCACCATTTTATGTAGGGCCCTAGAGTCCAATCGCATAGGTTTGGGAAGTGGTGTGATTCTTGAGGAAGCGCAATCTGGTAGGTGTTGCTAATGAGTGACTGTATTGACATAAAGTGTCCTGTCCGTGTGAGCCCAGTGTCAACAGTGTTATTCACAGAGATAGGAGTAGATTTGCAAACTGTATCCCTTCCAGGGATCTTAGGCATGCTACTACTTGTGAGCAATAGTCCAGGCTTCTCAGCATTGAGCAGCCTGCTTTTAGAATCTCAGGAAAGCAGTGAGAGTCAAGAGTTAATCACCACCACTCCCAAGTCTTTTGGTTTACAGGTGCAGTTGCAGGTTTAGGACAATAAGTCATCCCATGCTTGACACTGGTCACACATGGACACTCATGTGAACACTGTCACTCATTAGCAACACCTACCAGATTGTGCTTCTTCAAGAATTACACCACTTTCTAAACCTATGCAATTGGGCTTTAGGACCCTACTTAAAACTGTAGAGGAAAAAACCAAAAAGATGTATGGTCCATATCATACAGATGCTAAGAGCAGGGAAGAACTGGAGAGTAAGGTAACAAGTGCTGAGATGAACTCTAAAGCTAACAACCTGGTGCTCTTACCGGGTCTGAGAACCATCTGTTAGGTATGTTTGGCCTCTGTTGATCCACACAGACAACTTTCCTCATATCTTCAAAACTTGGGTCATTGGGAACAACATCATAGAATGGTGGCTTGTAATCTTCCACTATACCTGTGTACAAGATGAGAATTGCATGGGTTAGTAGGAGAGTATACAACCCCAGGGCTTCCCTGTTGTCTGTCAGGGGTTAGAATGTGACAGAAGAAAATACTATCACCTTGCTCCTATGTCAAATCAACTTCAGAAACTGCAGGCAGGTCCTAAAATAAGTCAAGAACTACGCAACAAATATATACCCTGCAGGAAATATACCCTCCATCAGAAGACATACAATCTTCTTGTGCAATCATAAGTACTAACAAACCATCCCAACAATGTCTATAAAGAGTTCACAATTGTTTCTATCTTCAGTACCAGAGAATCCCACACCCTCTTCTAACCTCCATTGGCATCAGGGACACACCTGTATGCAGAATACTTATATACATACAATAAATATTTTTTAAAAAATTATCTGCAAACATCTAGAGGCAAATAAAGAAATTAAGACAATCACCCGTTACCTTTTTGTTATGAAATTATTTTGTCAAAAAAAAAAAAAAAAAAAACCCTCATTGCTTTAAAATAGGGACCTGCAGGACCATGAAGGACCTACAAATAATGTAACCTGAGGTCCTCATTTCCCCAGTCACTTCCTCTACATGCGGGCATGTCCTCAACTACCAGGTACAACGGTCTGTCTGGTGGCTTCTGGAGTTATTATCAGTACCTGTCTTTTAACAGCGAATTTCACAAATTCATTTAAAACTTAGCCATGTGCAATTAGCAAAGTAACCCCTGTCCTCTTACATACAGGAAACCAGGGAAACTATCACTTGACTTCCCTCACCAACAATACGGTCAGTGACTAACTCAACTGCCAGCCCTTCTCTCTCTTGCATGCAACTTCTATTCCTAGACACATAGCAGGCTGTTGTAGAGGCCAGAAGGAGGCTGTGAGTAAAAGGTATAATTAAGCTTTTCCATTCTTGCAAGCCCCCTAAAAAAGCTTCAATCCCCTTTTCATTTGTCACAGAGATTAGTGAGAATCCATTCGCACCAATTTCACATAAATACAAACCACTTATGCAGAAGCTCAGAGATGAGGAGCATCTGCTCTAGAAATACTACCGAAACCCCACAAACTCAGTTTATTTTTAAAATGGAAAGTTAGTCTAAATTGTATCTTAAAATTTCTAGTTGATACTTTGTTAATTCTAAACAACATAGTCATGTTGGATAATTGCAACTGAGTTGTGGATCCTAATTAAAACCTTTTGGGGGCAAATACCAATAACTCTTAAGCTAGCAAAAGGTAGCTGCTACACTGTCTCAGAATCTTACCTACTGCTCTTGTAAGGATCCCTGGACACATTCAAACAAAAATGTCTTCACTCTGCAGTACTTGGAAAACCCATCCCAAACACAACTGTGCATCAAGGTAAAAACAACAACAACAACAAAAAACAACTTCCGTCTTTTGTTGGGCTGCTTACATTCACAGGAAACAGAAAACAACGTGCCATTCACCATCTCTTCATTATTCCATGGGGATATACTTCAGAGCCCAGCTTAATTCTTTTATAATATAGCATAATCACCAACTATTTGGAAGCTTGTTCATAGCACCAAAACAACTATGTGCATATGAGCAGTAATACGAAGTTAGATTTTTGTCTATCCCTGTATATAGATACACACACACACACACACACACACACACACACACACACCAAACATAGGTGGATATTTAAAAACAATATAGCAAGCCCAACAACACACGCTGCCATACAAAACCTAGTCCCCTGTGTTTCCATTTCTTTTATTTTGATCTTATTAAATAATGCCATGTGCTAATAAAAGGAAGCTAGGCTTCCAAACAACACAGCATTAAATTCACTGTGCAAGGAAAATCGAGCCATGCCTCCCTTTCTCCAACCACTGGCCCCAGCTCACTGTTTCCATCTGACTCTGGCTAAGCCCCTCAAAAAAATTAATTAAAAAGATACTCTGGGATTAAACTGTAATAATGTTCTTTTGGTGAAAACTCATGTTGGTAAAGAAAAGCCATTTATTTTTATTGGCCTAAAGTTCTTTGTACCTATTATGAGTGGAATGCCTTGTTAAATGCTGGGGAACATAGCATCTAGTAGAAGATCACATAGAAGTAACTCCCTTTTCCTTTAGATGATATAAATCTTGTACAAAAGTACTTCAAAACTGTTGTTTGTCTGTCTGTTGGTGTGTCTGTGTGCGTATGTATGTGTATAGGGGGCGGGCATTTGTATTGTGCTACAGGTCAACTCAGGGAACAGTTATTTGGGTGCCATCTATATCTTGTTTTGTTTTTCTGGTTTGTTTTGTTTGAGACAGGGCCTGAAGCTTGCTCAGTAGAGGAGGCTGGCTGAAGAGCAAGCTCCAAAGATCGTCCTGTCTCTGCCTCCCAGCACTGGGATCACACACTTGTACCATCATGCCCAGCTTCTCTACAGAGTCGCCTGGGATCAAAGTCACATGCTCATGCAAGCACTGAACTGTCTCCCCAATGCCCTCAACACTTTTTCACCCCACTATTTACTTTTACTTCAATGGGGAAAATTCTCTTTTGTTTACATGTTAGCTCCTAAATCAATTCAACCGTCATTTGATGCCCTAACCTGTCTATTAGAGATTGGGACTGGCAGGAAGGATACAGAAATGAAAAAAAAAAAAAAAAAAAAAAAAAAAAAAGATGTGGTGGAAACCACAAAATAAAGGGAAAGACAGATGAAAGGAGAATTATCAACTAATATTAGAGACAGAGGCAAAGGGACAGAGCTCAGAAAAAGAGACAGCATGTGGCTTCCTAAGTAGTTTCTTGAAACTGGGTGTCCTGGAGGGAAAGAAGTTTTAGAACTCAGAGCATAGAAGCAGGGCAAAGATTAGTAATTTATGTGGCAGAGCAGCGCCTAGGAAAAGAAAATACCCAAGAGAGCATGTTTTCCAGGTCGAAGGAGTTGATGAATCAAGAGACAAAGAGCCTCCCATGCTGGAGAAAGGAGAGGAGCCCCTGTGAGGGAAACTGGTGTATGTGGTAGAAAGGACAGGGGAAGGCCAGGATTGAGGGTGGGCCATGCATTCAGGGTATGCAATGAAAATGTTGTACACCCTGAGAGTGATTTACTTATACCTGCTCCTCAACTTCTGCCTGTATGTGACACTCTGGTTGGCCAAGCTCACCCCCTTAAAAAGAGTGAACTGTAAGTCCTACATATATGATCATTGGCAACACATAAACCAGCAGAGAGGATACCAAATACTAAGGAAAGCAACTAAGAATATGCGTCTTTAACACCTACACTCTGGAGGCAGAGGCAGGCCAGTCCAAGACTTTGAGGCCAGTTGGCTTTGCATAGCTAGCCAGGGCTACATAGTGAGATGCTGTCTCCAAACAAGCAACGGATGATGGGAACAGATATACAAATACTTCAAGTGCCATATGAGTATTACAAAGACAATGATCAGAGCAAAGATAATGACTGGAACCAATGATAAGAGGAATTCAGAGGAGAGGTGACCTTAGACAGTGTTCAAGGAGAGAACAGCCAGCCCTAGCTTTTCTGTAGAGTCCACTGATGACTCAAAGGGACACAGGAAAGAGATGAGAGCGATTATTCATAAGTTTCCCCCCACAGCTTTGGGCATGTATAATTAATTATTATAGTTGGTGTTTGTGTGTCGTTACCCCGCCCCCCGGGGGTGCATATGTCTAATGGAAAGTTTCTGTTCTTTAGGGCAAATCTATCTTTCCCAACATCCTTTACTCTGAGCAAGGCCCTCAGCTACCGTGCCATAGTTTTCCAAATCTTTAAAATGTATATCACAACCGCTCATGTGCAAATCACCAACAATGCCCACCATACACACTCTAGAAAGTACTAAGTACCATCGTGTCTAGAAACAAGAGCTCTCCAGAGATTCTGTCACAGAGGCCTCAGACCACACCCACACAAAGGTTAGTACAGAGTTCATATGGTTCTCATAGCCAGTTCCAGGTCAGTCAGAGACACAAACATGAGAAGAGAGAAAGAGAGAGAGAGAGAGAGAGAGAGAGAGAGAGAGAGAGAGAGAGAGAGAGAGGGGCCAGAGGGAGGGGGAGAGGGAAAGGGGGAGGGGGAGAGGGAAAGATGGAGGGAAAGAGGGGGAGGGAGAGAAGAGAGAAGGGAGAGAGGGCAGGGAGGGTGGGGAAGGAAGAAAGGAGGGAGAAAGGGAGGGAGGAGGGAAGGAAGAGAGAAAGAAAGAGGGAGAGAGAAGGAAGAGCAGGTAAGGAAGGAAGAAATGAAATAGAGAGGGAGTAAGAAGAGGGAGATGGAGAAGGGGAGACAAAAGGACAGGACAGAGCAGGAGAGAAAAGGATCCAAGAATATGAAAGAAAAAATTTACATGACATTGATAGAAGCTGCATTTGGATATGCAGACAAATCATGAAGGAGCGTCTGTATGGATGAATCTTGGTGTGATGGGGTCCACCATCAGTATTTCTGTTACCTAACTTACCATGCCTCGTAGCACAATGTCAAAATAATTTAATATCATGGCACACATAAAAGATGGTCAAAACATAAATGGGTACGGCTGGTCATACTGAAGGATGCCACCCTTCCTCACTGCCAAATAATCAAGGAAGAAGTTTTGGCTTCCAAAGTTCTGGGGATCAATCAGTTGTGGTTAGGGACTATGGTCCTGAGCCATGGAGACAGAGGATCAGGAACACACAGCCCACGGTCCTGAAGGCAGGTAGAGGAAGCACAGCTCTGTGTCAAGCTAGGGAAGTGAAGGCTGAGTAGAGTCATGGCCCCACCACTGACTTCTACTGCCACTCATGGGCATATGGAACCACATGCATCAAAGTCCACACCCAGTCTCATAGAGGTAAGATGCAAAAGCCAAACGCTTATAATAAGGTACTGTGTAGCTAGGCATAGCTAGAATATTATCTTATATGGTCAGAGGGAGAAAAGGGTCAGTCTAGGATAGCTTCATGGCTCTTCCCCACTTAAGAGTTGTATACCTTACCCTCAAACCTAGAGACCAAAACACCAGGGAGTTGGAGCGTCCTGGAACTGTGGTGGTCTCTTGAGAAGAGGGGTCATGTAATGAAGGCTGGGATTGTTACAAAGTTAAAGACACAGATATTTGTCTTAGAGGAAAGTCAGAAGGACCCCAAACAAACAGCTTCTCATAAAGTTCTGATGACTTCATATTATTTCAGCATGAGGCCAACTGACGGTCCTCCTCTGCTTGGTATCTCCAAACTGGGGACATGAAATTCCAAGAGATCACAGGAACAAAAATAATCCTTCCTCCAGCCTCGCCTCCACATTCCTGTCCCCAGTCACTTCCCTAAAGGTTAAAATAAACAATTGAATAAAAACTTTCAAATTACTTTAATGACTCTGCACTTTTTCCCTATGCCAATGCATCTGTCCAGACCTCAGTGCTCACTGAGGTAGCGAATCCACATCCTGAAGTGAATCCACAACGCTGGACAACCCGAGTTGTCATGGCTCCCGTACACAAGCCACTGTGCTTAGGAACAGAAACACATGCGGCTGGCTCTCTGGCAAACTCAAGGATTCATTAGAAGAGGTTTCCCAAACTACGTGTGCCAAACATACGTTTACTCTAACAAGTGTTTCCTACTCCCCACCCGTGAGAGATGCAGCTTGGCCAGCAAGGATGATTTTTTTCCCCCCTGTGATACAATAGGGTTTTTTGGCACATTGTAACATGGATTTTATCACAAAATAGTTAAAGTGGGAGAAATAACAGTGCTCCTCCAGAGCCTTCCTATAGGCAGAAAATGGGGAAACACATATAACACGGGGTGTGGGGGAAGAGGTAGATGGTGAGAGGTGGGAAGGGTCAAAGACCTGGGAGTTCTTGGAAACCTATTTCCAATGGAAAGGAACCAAGAAATGGTGCTCAGCGTATTATTTACACAGCAGGTCAATAATAGTCGATTTACTGACATGATCTCATTTAACCACTATGACCCTTTCAAGTTGGTACTGTGATGGATACTTTTTCAATGGTGAAACAAATCTAAATAATAGTACCATTGTATAACGTGAGAGCCTTGTTTTTGTTTGTTTCTTGTGGTTTTTGTTTTGTTTGTTTTGTTTTTATTTTCCTGACCAAGCAGGCCTAGAACCAGAGATATAAAACTCTGAGGGATCCACTCACATTGGCTTCTGTGTACCTCTGACTGAGAACCCTGGTTCCTGATAGATACACACAGCAGGAAGCTATGAAGCCAACAAATGCCACAGAGACACACAGCTTTGCCCCCCTACAGAGCCTATAGATACACAGACCACAGATGCTTGCTGGCATTGCTTCATCTGCCTTCTCAGGATGCCTCTAGTCAACTGTACGTACTCAAAACCTGGACATCGAATTCCCCAACTTAGCAACCCCTAATTCAGAATTCTGGGGCTGAATTAATTAACTGCTAATCTAAGCAAGCCCCCTGCCTTTAGTTCATACAGAAACTCACACAGGAAAGGTGGAAACACCCCATCCTTTCCTAAAAATTCCAAACTCTCGATGTCAAAGTACCAGCACCAGTAAATTCCAAAAAGATACTACTGAGAAATTCTTGACCATGAAAATGAGCTGAAGTCCCATTTCCTGTACAGAAGCAGCATGAGGTTTATTACCAGTTGGAAATAAACGTAAAATTCTAATAAAAGTACAAAATATGACATATTTTTATGCTCATAGTTCACTTGAGGATCACACTGCTCCAAGAGAACTATCTGGTCATCAATTTTTATAATAGACTCAGAAACTCAAAGGATATATAATTATAATAACCTTCTTAATGTGAGATGTTCAAATGAGGTACATTTATACACAATAATTTCAAAAATATATATATTATTTTAATGACAGTTCCTAAAGGTGGTAAGAAAGTGAAATAGGTACATCGCACCCTGGGGTGAAGGAAATACTGTAAATTAGGACAACCCTTATGGAAAGCAATTTGGCACTACGTGCCAAGCCATAAAAACATCCATATTCTGACCTATTAAATCTACTTCCCTTAAGATGAGTAATTAAATTCCCCAAGTCAAAAGTTCTGTGCACAGAAATGTCTACTACGGGCCTCAAATGGGAGACACAGGATGTCTAATAGTCTGGGAATGGTTACAGTAATAAGATATCATGTGAACATTTAAAATAAGAGCAGAGATTAACAGTTAGGAGTCACATACAAGAAAGATGGTAACTAAGTTTCAACAGCGTGGTCATGGGGAAGGGAAGAGGAACATAATGCAGGAGTGTGGTAGGAAGATACCATTTCTCCTACTGTTCTTTCTTCTCACTTGTCCTGTCTGGGACTAGTAGTAGTTCAAATAAAACAGGTTTTCAAGAAGCATTGATTAGTTTCAATTCTGAGTTTAGACAAACTGTGTGTGTGTGTATGTGTGTGTGTGTGTGTGTGTATGAATATTCATGGGAGAAAAGGGAGTAGAGAAAGAAAACACCATCAACTTAGTCACTGTCAGAAAGTAAGACTCGATTTAAAATGAGAGATAAGATACCCTTATCTCCCCTTAAAAAAAAAAATCTAAACCACATCATAGAACAGAAGTTCAACCCACGGCATCTTAGGAAATAGCTAGACGCCTAAACCATGATGCAAAGAAGAGACCAATAAATCGCAAAAACAACCAAAACATTCTCCCATCCATGGTTGTTTTTTTTTTTTTTTCCTCTCCCAAAAATAACCGTAATCACAGGATCTAAGCAAGCAAACTAACATTTGTTTGGCTGAATTTTAAGCAGATGACTCTAACTTCAAACTGATGACTATTAATCACAGTTGATCTTTCAAGCCATTTGGGTTGATGCCTGTGACACCGACACGGGGCACATCTGTGACACATTCTTACTAAGCCCACAGCACATGTTCCAGTCTAGCAGACTGCTTGGCTCCGGGCTGCACCCCTAAACCTGGAAACTAGCTCCTGCACTGGTCTACGGACACCAGCTTCCTCTTCTCAGGGGAGACTCCTTCGCATGGCTTATGTTGGCAATGATCCTGTCAATGCTCTTGTTAGGATAATCCAAGCAGAGTCAGATTTTCCCTCCTTAGCTCTCAGGCAGGCACAAATGACTGGGGTGAGGAAATGAAGTCCATGTGCAATCTCAGGCAAAGTTCACAACTTTATAAACCAGCTAGGCAATCCCTCTGTCGCAAACCGGTCTCAAGTGCCTCAATGGCACCAATTGAAAGGCGGTGGATTGAGAAACAACTACCAAAAAATGTCCATGACACCATAGAACTGTCAAGTTATAGTTCACAGATGTCTAGCGTCACACCATAGAACTGTCAAGTTATAGTTCACAGATGTCTAGACACACTGAAGTCACAGAAAATGCTTTCATGAAGACATACCCACTTCAGCTATTTAAATAGTATCAAGTTACTAACTCCATTTCCTCTCCAGAACCTTTATTTTTTTTAAAAGATTAATTTATTATATATAATAGCATTCTGCCTGCATGTATGCCTGCAGGCCAGAAGAGGGCACCAGATCTCACTGTAGATGGCTGTGAGCTACCATGTGGTTGCTGGGAATTGAGCTCAGGACCTCTTCAAAGAGCAGCCAGTGCCTTCAAACTCTGAGCCATCGCTCTAGCCTCTCCAGAACCTCTTGTGTTAGTCACAAAAATTATAATTACTCTACAATTCTCAGTCCTTGGAAAAAACAGTCAGTGAATGGTAGACAAGGCACAGATATTAGATTTCATGTCTTATTTCTAGAAGACTTCAGATCTGGGATCCCAGTGGTTCCCAGGCTTTTCAAAATGGCTCTTGAAAAATGAGTAAAAATGTAAGCATCATTTTCTTCTCTTTTTCATGGGATAGTTTTAGAGCTATATTTTCTAGATATATGAGGTTCATCAAGCTATTTCAAGAGACTCTGCTATGGGAATCACTCTGAGTTCTTAGGGTCTGCCTAAAGCTGAAAGAATAAAAACTGGTGTTCATTATATGAGGTTCACTCAAGTACTTTGTGGACAGACATGAGGGAGAGCTTCATACTTCATACTTCAGGAGGTATGGGCTAAAAACTGTGACAAACAGTCCATACCTTTACTCCTAGCACCTGAGGGTAGAGAGAGTCAGATCTCTGTGAGTTCCAGGCTAGTGTGACCTACAAAATGAGTCCCTGCCTCCAAAGAAGAAGGAAGAAAGGAGATAAGGAGGAAAGGAGGGAGGGAGGGAGGGGAGGGGAGCGTGACATATGCTTTCCTATTGGCTAAGACAACACCATTTCATAAAATCACCCAAACAGATCAATAACAGCTACCCAGCCATGGTCCTTGAACTTAAATTTGACCCATTCAAAAAGTACTGAATGCCTTCCAAATGTGGAAACAGACTTTTCTCAGTAATCCAGTAAGAAGAAGAAAAGAATTCTTCTGCAACAGCAGGATGCTTCCATAAGAGCCGGGCATTTCTCTTGAGTTAAATCTAGCTTATGCAGGAACAAAGAGGGAAGGGCGGCAAGAAGAAAGCTAGATCAGGGAAGGAAATAAGGAGCAAGAGACCCAAACAAAAACCAAGAGAAAAAAAAATCATTCTTCCGGTTGTCATTTCCTCTCATGCATTTCAAACAGAACACCATTACCCACTGTAAGTCCAGCAAGTATAATCTGATTCAAGGAACAATGCAGCTTCCGTAGCCCCCTGTGCCTTTTGACCACGCGGCATCAAGAGACCGTGGGCAAAGTGGGCAAAGATAACATCAGGTACTTACCATTGCTCACCATCCGCCTGGCCACTTCCCACAGAACAAGGCCGAAGGCCCAAATGTCGACCCTCTTATAAGAATCAAAGCAATCCACTTGGATGGTTTCATCGAGCACTTCAGGAGCCATGTAGCGCTTGGTCCCCACACGGGGGTTGTTTCCCACATCAAGCTGATTTGTGCTCTGGGAATGCATGACTGCCAGGCCTAAAGGGAAAAAGACAACAGGGTGTTTAGCTACTGCCTTTCTCCTACAGGGCAGCTGATGGGATTTAAAACAACCCGATCAAAAGCGCCCTCTGGTGGTATGTGGGTCACTGCTGATACACTTCAACTGTCCTCAGTATCTCGTGGATTACTTGTGACTTTGGGAGCAAGAGCAGATACAAGGACTAATTTCCGGCAGATAATGAGGCCATCAAGTTAATATATGAAGCTCTAAAAGAGAAAGGTTTTTATAGAAGGCAGACCAAAATACTAAAGCAATATGAGGCCATGTTTGAAGCACATGGAAAAACATTACACGTCAACTTCCATGTGGCTTAGAAATCAGCAAATTAAACTCTGAAAGTCTACCACCTCTCCCACTCTTCTCCTAATACAAATTTTTGGGAGCGTGAGACCAAAAACCTGAGGCAATTTATTGTTTCCAAAAAGAGCACGCTAGGATAGGTTGTGCTGTATCCCCAAAGGGACAGCGAGGGCAATCAGGCTGGCTGGACCCACGGGCCTTCCTCTGGAATCATGGGAACAGACAGCGATAGGCTGAACCCTGACTCTCTGCATCTCTTTCGTTAAATGGTTCCAAAGCACTTAAACCGCAGCTCATTTCTGAATTCCTCAGTCAATTAGAGAGACCCGCCGTTCCCGCCAGCCACCCGGGAAAGACAGCTTTGTGCATGGCTTATTTGAGGATGGAATTATTGATTGATGCATAAATAGACCATCTTAAAATGATTGTGATAACACTCAATATAATGAGAAGTGCCAAACAGGACCATGCCTCTGCAAACTGTGCAATCCAAAGGCGCCTTGGAAACCCCTCCAGTTTACCTGCAGTGACTGAATTCTTCAGGCAGGAGTTTTGAACACATGACTCCATACCAGGCCAGAGAGCACATGCCATCCCAACCTTCACATTGAGCAAAGATTTCAGCAACTGCCTTCAGCTAAATAAAGCAGGCTGGTTCCTCTTTCTCTGATCTGGCCATTGTGAATGTTTTCCAAATCAAATACATGTTCCTCTGCCATTCCTAGAACTACACTCAAAACTTCAGGATGCTGTAAAAGTGTAGTTGAAACAGACACAGTCATGGAGGCTGTGTACAGTTTTGGGCTGGACTATTAAAGTATGACAAAGTGACCATGAGCGTCTTTAAAACCAGGGCACAAAAGGAAGAATGAAAGTTACCTGACTGTTTTCTTTGGCTCATTCATTATGCTAAGATGCCAGTAAATAGCCCCGTGGAGAGGCTGACACGCAGGGTACCGAAGCTTGCCGCCAAGAGCCATGAGATCCACCACACTAGAAATAATTGTTTTGGCTACAGCCAGGGCTTCAAGTGACTAGGGTCCTGACCAGCAGCTTATCAGTGTGCACCTGCAATCCCAGGAGGCAAAGGCAGGAGAATTTCTACAAGTTTTAAGACCACTGAGTTCCAGGTCAGCTGGGCCTAAACAGTGAGACAATATCTCAAAACAAACACAAACAAAACCACCTTAAGATGCTAGGTGGTAAATTGTACAGAGAATCCCTTACCTAGTATAGGATAACAATCACAATAAAGAAAAAAAATCCAATTTATAAACCTTGAATGAATTACTATTTGGGAAAGCCAAAAAAAAAAAAAATTACTTGTTCATTATGGTGGCGCACATTTAAACCTTTTATGTGATATTTTCTCTTCTATGCAAGCAAAAAAAAAGTTTTTTTTTAAAAGAAAAAAATGTAATTAAAAATGTGTATGCTTAAATGTTTTATAAAAAAAAATGTTAGAAAAAAATCAACCAGGTATAGTCCTTTTAGCAGCCCCGATAACAGAACACTGTTCCTAATGGGTGATACTTAATTTCGGGGTAAGCCATGAAAAATGATATGTGACTTAAAGCTGTAAAGGGGCTGTTTCCTACGCAACACAACCAGTCTACTGCAGTGACTAGGTAGCACCAGTTTGTATAAAGACTAATGTATCCATATAACTGGAAGGCTTCATGGCTAAGAAATGTGACGGAATCCTTAACTAGCTGGACCCACTAGCAAAATCCCCCATCTCCCTCCTTCCGCACTGAGCCTCAGAAACCACATCCAAGAGCTGCCCCACTGCACTGTAAAAGCAGCCCACACCTGAGTCCTTTCAGCTGAGACAGCTCTAGCACTGTCCAAATCCTACCGTGACCCTGTGGAGGTGGGGCATGGTCGGCGCTGACTTACATGAGTAACTATTATGTAATGAAGGCACCAGTGACATAGACATTCAGAGCACAGCATTAAGCACTACTAGAGCCCTCCTTGGCTAAGACCCTTTGACACCCCCTCCCCCACCCCGCACAGAGTGTAAGCAGTGTCAGCCCTTGAGCCAGGTAAATACATAAGTAAACAAACACGCAAAAAAAAACGCAGCATAAATGGCAGAATTCACACACAGATCACCCTGATTCTAAGAGCCATGACAGAGGTTGTGCGAGTCTGCTTCATCACAACTCAAACGGCCTCACAAAGCTTCGGGACCATGCTCTCACCCTTGCAAAACACAATGAAGTCATTCCTCCACACGCAAGCAAGGATTTGAAAGAGCCTCGGAGGAAGTGCACTTTCCTAACATGTCAAATTCTCTGTCTTTAAAATCGAACAAAAATAAATTAAGCCCATTATACAATTAAAGCCAGTTCTCTCTAAACCTTCATCAGGGGTCTCACCAGTCAGTTAAAATGAATAAACAACATTATTCGGTTCTTATTAGCATAATTATGCAGCCAAAATTCTAGGGCTTTGGGGTAGATTTTATTTTGCAGAATTGCTTCTATCCACGAAGACATTCTCATCTGTGGAACAACTGAAGCTCCATCAGCAGATTCAAAACCCTGGAGGGTGGCAAGGCTCTGATTCCTCAAAGGCTGAGTTATCTCACAGACTACTGTCTCCAGTTGATAACTCTGCTTTGGCTACAGAAAAACGATGACTTCATGAACAATTTATTTTTAAGACCAACCACCCCATGAAATACATAGTTGTGCTCTTACTTTCATGTGAAAGTTTGTGAAATCTGGAAGCAATCATATTTGCTGCTGGTAAGGGTGGGACACAGCCTGAGCGGATGAGCTTACTATAAAGAGCAATGGAACCATCTACAGAGATTGGGGGGGGGGGGATTACAGCTTTCGTCAAAACTCTGAAAATATAAGGTTTGGGTGTTTCATGATGTTTAAATTGTACCTGAAAGGGAGGAAAAATGAATGAACACATAAGGTACGCTACTTAATGCTAATATATATTATCTTGAATGTTGAGGTTGTCAGAGAGAAGAATTCTTTCGTCTGCAACTTGCTTTGAAATCCTCATAGGTGGACATGAACTGATAGATGGGTAGATCGACATGCCGTACAGATTGAAAGAACCGTAAAACGTTAGTGGGGAGATGTAAGTGGTACACACACAGCTGCTGATTACAATGACAGTCTTCCTGGATGTTTGAGAATTTTACCGCAACGTGCTAGCAGGAGAAATAGGTACAACACTGGAGCACAACATTAGTAAGGGCAGCAATTAAGATTTTTTTTTTTTTTTAAAAAGTTTACCCAAATCTGCTATGCAGCACTGTCCGTTCTTCTTCACCAGGATGTTTTTGCTCTTCAGATCTCGATGGGCAATGGCAGACTTCCCCTGGGTCCCAAATATCTCTATGTGCAAATGTGCAAGACCACTGGCTACGGACAGCACGATCCGAAGGCAGCTAACTGTATCCAGAGTCGTGAGCTGAAGGTAGTCATACAACGATCCCATTTCGTGGTAATGTGTAATGAGCCACAGCTGGGTACTGGAGTGTCTGGATGTCATGTCTGAAGCAATGAAACCTGGAGAGGGGGTGGACAGAATTCTCAGTGACAACTCTACCTTGTTGCTCTGAGGACCCAAAATCGTCTCAGAGCAGATCTAATCTAGAACAAGAAAATATTGAACAATTACAACGGCAACAAAGAATAGCGTTTACTCCTGAAGGGGGTGGGACCAATGAACAGCACACGTCCTGCCAGTTTCCACTGTAAGTAACCCTTTCAACACCGAATACACAGTGTGAAGAGCCACACAGCATTTATACTCCTGGGATCATCCATAATAAAACTTTCAAACTCTTTGCTATGCAAACACTACACATAAGCACCCCGAAACCCTACCAGACCAGAAACCTAGATGCTTGTCTTCTAGTCCTAACCTGTCTGTGGATTTTACGTAATATGGGTAATTCTAATGATCTACCTGGCTTACATTTGTTCCAGCATAAAACAGAGGTAAATTCATATAAAGTGATTGATTCATTAAGTAAAAAAAGACAAAAACGGTCAAGCGTTATTCGTGTTTGTGATGCTCTTTATCAGTCCGATGGTAAAAACTATAAGGATCATGCTCGTAGGCTGGAAAGGTCCAACCCTACAAGGGAAAACCTCCACAGGAAATAAGTACTGTAGCGTGTATGTGAGACGGGCCCCATGGACCAGTACCCACAATCCAAAAGGTCCAGAGCAAGGAGGCATTCGGTTACCGCCATGCCTGCTGCACCGTCTGTACTGTCTAGATAGTTTTTTCTAAAATAAATAATTTTAATGATTCAGATTAGACATTGGAATAGGCTTACATGCAGAGGTGACAAGTGAATTCGTCCTGAGGAGGGTCGGACACTAACAGATGCGGAAAGACATGGAGGTACTTTCATACACAGGCAAGGCATGGGACTCTTAGTCTCCATTAACTTCCTTCAAATAAAGATGCCGAACTAGAGAGTGCCGTTCCAAAGAAAGCAAACTGCTAACGTATAACTGTGCAGTAGCCAGTACCAATTTCTTCCCGAGACAACAATGATCATGTATAATTAAGCAAGTAATAACCAAGCTCTTTGGCTCTCACCTTACCTATGACCCCTAAATCTTTTTTTTTCCTAGCCTCACTCTATTTGATCTTGTTATTTTATATGAATGAGGAAACAAAGGAATTTGGATGAACTTCGCTTTCATCATGAATAATGTCATATTTGACATTTAAACATACTCTTAATTGTTTTTGTTTTTATTCATAAATTAATTTATTTATTTACTTTACATGTTGATTGGAACCTCCCTACCCTCCCCTTCTCCCAGACCCTCCCCTTCTCCCAGACCCTCCCCTTCTCCCAGACCCTCCCCTTCTCCCAGACCCTCCCCTTCTCCCAGACCCTCCCCTTCTCTCTTCTCCCTAGACCCTCAAACCTTAAGGAAGGATTTCGCTCATTCCATTCATTTATGTTCTAAACCAGGAAAAAGGACTCGTGTGTGTGTGTGTGTGTGTGTGTGTGTGCGCGCGCGAGTGCGCGCACGCTTGTGCATACACCAGGAACCAGGACTTTTAAATGAACAAAATTTTTTTTTCAACTGTTTACCCCTGTAAGTACATTCGCTTCCCTGTACTGGAGCACTGTTCCAGTATGTTTATGTTTGAGTGGACAGCAGTCCATGATTAATAAATGCTAATCAGGTGCCTGGAGGTGGGGACTCAGACACACCCACTGGATGTATTTGTAACAGAGGGAAGGACCAAATATTTCTGTCAGAGCCACCATCCCAAACTCTTCAAGAACAAAAAGCGATCTGAAACCTGAAGTTTTCAGTGGCCACGCTCTCAAAAACCAGCAGAGGCGCCAGAATGTGAGGTGTTGAGGTCTGGACCCCAAAGCTGTACCACTGTTTACATACCGACTCCACCAGCCTTGAGCCCGGTGGTCAAGATCAAGGCACCTGAAATCTCCATCTTGCCTTCCTTGTTTCTGAGATGAGGGCAACAACAGTTATCCTAAGGGGACGTGGACGGGAAAGGCAGTGCATTCAGAATGCTTAAGACGGTGCTGAGCACACAGTGTGTAGGAAGACCATTGTAATTCTCTATTTTCAGGGAGAGTCTACTTCCCTCCCTAGTAGTCTCAAGAAACAGAGACATTAAATAGTCTACAGAACTCTTGTGTGTGTACTTGTGCATACACATGGATGTATGTGTTCAAGATGTGAGGGTATACATGTGAGCAGGGGTCCATGTGTGTAGGTCACAGAACAATCTTGGGTGTCTGTACTTGCTTTTCACCTTATCCGAGGCATGGTCACTCTTGCTGTTCACTGCTGTGTATATATACAACACTAGGTGGCCCAAGGGCTCCTGTCTCCATCTCCAGTCTCCAAGTAGGGCATGCCTACACTACTTTTATAGCTTAGCATAGCTTTTATACGAGTTCAAACTCAGGCTGTCAGTCCTGCAAAATAACCACCTTACTTACTGAGACATCACCCAGGCCCTTAGGAGTGCTTTCAATTTTAAATTTTATTTACATTTACTATTACACTTATTGTCATTTGTTTTGTGTATATGTGCAGATATATACCATGGTACATGGTGGAAGTCAAAGCATAACTCATGGAAGTCTGTTGTCCCCTACCACAGGGATCCCAGGAATTGAGGGACAGCAAGCACTGAGTATCTCTCCAGTCCATCACAGAAGACACAAGAGCACAAGACAGTTATGGAAGTGGATGATGGTGATTACTACATAGCCATGCCGATTTTAACCCTGTTCAACTTTATGCTTAAAATTCATAAACTAGGGATATAGTTGGACAGGGCTTGCCTTGCACACAAGAAATCCTGTGTTTGATCTCAGCTCCACATAAACCAGGCACTGAGTTACTTCTTGCACTTGAGAGGTCAAAGGGGGTGGGGGAGGGGGGAGGGGTTCAGAAATTCAAGATCCTCCTTAGTTACAGAGTGAATTTGAGGCTAGATGGAGATACAGTAGACCCTATCTCAAAAACAATGCATAAAATGATTATCATAAATCTTTTTAAAGGAGTGAGATAAAAGTTTTGGGAGTAGATCTCCATGCTAGTCAGCCTCCTTGGTTATCATGGTAAGGCAGTGAATACTCAGAAAGATGCAACTTTGATCATCAGGTACAAAAGGCTCTTTCCTTCAAACGGTTTCAAGACCTCACATGCCTCTTAGGAGTACATGCATCTACCCATTAATAGTGACTCTACTGATTAAAGATAAGTCCTTGGTGTCCATCATAGCTTCTAACACAACCAACTCTGATTGTTGCTCAATCTCAGTCTGCCCCCCAAGGCACAGGGAAGATTGGAAAAAGGCTCAAGGCAGGTTTGACTATAGCTAAATGTCCACCTCCTACACTGACTGCAATCTAAGACACGACTCCAGTGCAGTGATATGGCTATCCTATAGTCTGCAGTGCATGGCAGAGAACTATAGAGAAGGGTTAGGCCGGGCAGCATCAGCTCAGATTCTAGTATTTTGCCTCTCATTGGTAAATTTGTTAGTGAAAAGTGGGGAACTAAGGAAACCTCCTCTCGAAAACTGCAGTGGGGATTACCTGAGAATCCACACAGAACGCACTTACAGAAGGACTCACGGCACAGGAACTGTCCAGCACATCCCCTGCTGCTGTTGTTACGGTTGCCATCACAGCTATTACACACAGACCCCCTAAGGCAGCACAGGCGGGAGTGGGCTAGACTGACAGAGGAGTCTATTCAGAGAAACTGGCAGAGAGCCGTTGTGATGGAGCAAAGGGAAGTGAGAGAATGGACAGGAGTTATGGACAATCAAGAATAATGTAAACACGATCAAAGTCACCTGTTTGTCACAGTCCCCCAAAAAGAAAAATACTAGCTGTAGCCAAATACAGACACATTTAACAGTTCAAACAACTCCTTAAAACTGACAACTAGGGAGTCATGAATGTCAGGCCTGGAAGTCACCAACATTGCAGGCCGATCTGGGAACAATCAAAGACATGTACTATTGATTGATTGGTTGGTTGGTTGGTTGATTGATTGATATAGTCTCTCTCTCTCTCTCTCTCTCTCTCTCTCTCTCTCTGTGTGTGTGTGTGTGTGTGTGTGTGTGTGGCTGTTTTCCTTACATGTGTGTAGCATGTGGTATTGATTTGTTTATTTATTTGCTTATTTATTTATTTATTTATTTATTTAGTTGTTGTGTGTGTGCCATGTAGATGCAGTGCCCCCACAGAAGCCAGAAGAGGGCATCATATCCCCAGGAACAAGAGTTACAAACTAACGCCATATGGTTGCTGGGACTAGAACTCAGGACCTCTGCAAGCACAACCAGTGCTCTTAACCGCTAAGCTATCTCTCCAGCCCCTCAAAGACACTTTTAAATGTACCTGAGACTGAACATCACCACCATATTGTTATACCACAGCTTTGGACAGCCATCCAATCATCTGTCACCAACAACTTGGGTCACATTTAATATTACAATATTAAATTGATAGACTGGGATATAAGTGAATTGTACCATGCCCAGACATAATCCAATAGCCACATGGTGGCCAACACTATAGCATACAGTAAAATTCCACACGGATTTCACTTCTGTTTCTCAAGGCCCACTCTAGGTAGCTTTCACCATATGCGTATATCAATGGAAATACACCCAAAGCCTTTTGAAACTATGGAAGCCAATGGGCCCTCTTCTCTGCCATAGCAGGATCGTAGCGGGCATCTTGCACATTTCTTAAGCACTGCTAAGCTTTAGTGATAAGATGATAAAAATTCATCTATACTTTGTGAGTCCCAGAAGTACACGAGGAGCTTTCAAATTAAAATGTATGCTGAATCCCTCTGTAAATCTGGTCTTTAAAAATGATGCCTAGTTTGAGGGAATGTGCATCTAATTACGCGTCCCTGGGAGCTGTGAATCTCTAGGAAAGAATCCAAAGACCTTTCTTAGTTTGATTTCAGTAATAAATATTCAGGAAGGGTGGGGCAAGCAGAACCACCCAAGGAGCCTTGAAGTGAACAGCACAGAGCAAGGCTTTGTCGTTTCAATACATCCGTAGATACAAGAGGGAAAAGGTCCTGCGACAGATTTCCTTTTCATCACACAGGCAATCCATAACCTATGTGCAGATTTAAACCAAAAATTACCTGTCAAAAAATTAAGTAGTCTACGAATGCTGAGGGTCACTATGTTATTTTCCAGAAGAGACTCTACACCTCAGATCTGACAAGCGGGAGAGAGAAAGGGCCAGCCCTTATCTCTATGGAGACCAGTTAGTGAAAGCTCACCCCGTACTCACCTAAGATATTTTCATGCCTCAGCATCACAGTGTTGTACAATTCCGTCTCCCTGAACCACGACTTCTCATCGCGGGAGGAGAAGATCTTCACAGCGACATTTTCCCCTTGCCAACTGCCTCTCCACACCTCTCCATACCGGCCCTTCCCTGTGGACAGCAAAACAAATGATATATGTGAGAAACAGGGTTTTCCTATCAAACACAGCGAACCCAAAAGTGTCCTTATATTTGAGCCTCCTGCTTTTCTCTTAGATGATTAACCAGCTATGTCAGACTGTGAAGCCAAGCGCCCACCCATGGGATAGAACAAAACCTTCATCAAAACTAAACCACAGAGGCCACTTTGGCACATGTATTCACTAGCTCGATTTGGGTTCTGGTAGATCCTTTATGCAAAAAGGTGGCCTTGCCATTAACTCTGCATTGGTCATGTGTTTCTTTGTGTGACACTGAATCTATTCTTCATCCTTAATGTATACAAGGGTTAAAAACAGGACACAAAGCCTCACGGAGCATCTCCTAGTAGTAAACACAGATGCCTAAAACTCTTAACTCCTTATTATTTAGGAGTGCCAATATTTCAAAAGATGTACAAAAGTAAGGTAAAACCTATCTTTCCCTAATCTGCCCTATTGTGATAGGAAACTGACTTCCAATCAGTACAGCACAACTGCATGATATCTAACTAACTGCACACTCATACTTAAGTCGTTCTCTGGAGGGTATCTGACTTGTGTCCCAGACTAGCTGTGCAGGCAGCCCAACCTATTTGTAGACAAGAATGGAAAGTCACAATGTCAAAAGGCTAGAAACCCTTTGGCATGTAGTTTCTCAAAACACATGAAAGGTAGTACAATTTAGAAACTAGTATTGATTATTAAATTTCAATGCAGCATCAAAAGCCCAAGGGGTATGGGTATATTTCTAAATTACTCAATGGCTTTCCTGGTTCCCATCCCTGGTTCCCACTGGACCCTTAGAAGCATTTCTCAGCACAAATGCCTGAATGTACTTAAGCTCCTCTCACCCCACAGAGGGGCAGTTTGAGGTCCTGGAGATTAATGTCATTCCATCATGCCGGGAGACGGTTGTGCACCACCACCTCCAAAGGGTTTCTTGGAGAAAGATTTCAAAAGCAGATTTTCAAAGTCATAAACATAAAATTCCAGAATAGCTCTGACTTCTGAGAGTGGTCACGGCGTTTGTTTCGATGGGCCCCAATGACGTCATAGTGGACTATACTAAAAAGAGCATTTGGGAGCCGGAGAGATGGTGCAGCAAGTGAAGGTGCTTGCCAGGTGTGATCCTAGGTTTAGTCCCTAGAATCTATATAAAAGTGGAAATAGAGAACTGACTCCACAAAGTAGTCCTCTGGCATCCACAGTTACATATGTGCATAATAAATATACACATACAAAACTGATAAATAAAACATCTCTTAAATCACCTGAGGGCTGGAGAAATGGCTCAGGGGTTAAGAACCCTGGATGCTCTTCTGTGGACCCAGATTTGATTCCCAGAACACACAGTGGCACACAATTTTCTATTACTTTGGTACCTTGGAATCCAATGTCCTCTTCTTACCTCCTCAGACAGGAGGCATACTTAGGATACCCAGACATACATGCAGGCAAAACTCCCACACACTTAATACAGTATTTTCTTTTAGTCACTTGAAGAGCATAGTTTACAAAAACAGGGTAACTTCAGCTGAGATCTGACCTGTCTGATTCATGCCTCCCCCCTAACTCTATGCAGTAGCCACGTGCTTATGAAGGGCAAGTTCCCCCTTTCAGTCATCTCTTTAATTATAGGTAGAGATGATCAAAGAGATAGGGAAGAGGAGGTCATTATCTCAAAACCAGGGGAGTCAACATGGGGTGTAGTCAGCCCGGATGGCAGGCCTGCAGCGGGAGCTGAAACTACATTGCAATGAGGCTTTCTGCCCAGGCATGTGGTGACTGCACCATCACAGAGCTGTAATAGGCAGCTGCGGTGCCACCTGCCTGTGCACAAGTACAGTCTTCTGCTGGAAAACTAAGCCAATAAGAGCCTAAACATAGAAAGAAAGCAGATGTGTCCAAGTGACACACCTGAGACTGTCACAAAACCACCAAGGGCTGGGGATGTGGCTTGGCGGTAGAGTGCCTGCCTCACAGGTGTGACACACTGGGTACCATGCAGCTCCAGAGGTGGTAGGGCAGCACGGATGTCCACCAATCTGAGCTTCTGTGACAAGAACTAATAACCCTATCCAATAGCACTAATATAAGGGGCCACTAAGAGTGGCCAGAGGTCGTTTCGGGCTACTGTCAATAATCAGACGAAGTCTACCTAGTTTACCAGTCATGTTAACCAAGTCATAGGAATGGCTCAGCATCTCTGTTCCAGATGAGGCCTGTGTTACGATGCTACAAAGCCAGAAGCTACAAAAGCAGGAAATGAATGCTAAGCTTTTCCTGACTTTGTTCCATTTTGCAACTTTATTTTCTCTGTGGAGTCACTGTTTCCCTGGGAAGGAAAGGGAAACATCCCAAAGAATTGTGGGTACAAAGTTATTTGTTGTTGTCTTACTTTTATTAAGAAAATAAAATATATGGCATGGTAGGTGGATTGAACCAAAACAGAATTTATTTTAGTGGTTGTCGAATGCTTTTGGTTAATGTGATCTTATACCAAAGCCACTAAAAGAGTGATACAGTTCTCCAAAAATCCCTGGCCAGAAAGCGCCGCAAAAAGGATGCCTAGGGCTGGAAAGGGCTGACATGGTTAGTTCCTCACGTTCTCAAACTAAAGTGACCATCTATCCACCTTGTCCCTCAAAACTACACCACACAAAGGCCAAAACTCCTAAACAGGCACTGCACACCCCAGGCTCTAATGTCAACACCCCCAAATTCGACAGTTGAATTTACACGGTTCTAAGTGCTGAAGAACATCAAACACTGTAGACAGTTCAGAGGAGCAAGACTCTGGAGCCAGCCTCTGAGGACAAAGCTTGGTATTTGGGACTATCTGTGAGTGATGAGCCATTGGGGCAAGAAGAAGACAGGAGAGGAAGGTACATGGCCCCTTTGCTGCCCCCCACCACTACCCAGGCATCCTTGCTCATAAACAAACAGGATGCTAGTTAAGACATCAAAAAGAAGACCATTCTGGTTGTTGGTGATAAGTGCATCTGTTGTTGTTGTTGTTTGTTTTGCTTTGTTTTTCCATCTCTTTCTAGTCTCCGTCAGCTGTTTCCACCAGGAGCTGCAAACAGCGAGTGGGAAATAGGTAGAGTAGGTGCAAACCTGGGGAGAGGTTCCATAGCTCCTTTTCTGGCCCCCATGTGGCACAGGCAAGCAGTGCTGCCCACCGCAGAGCTTACTACTGGACTTGACACTGTTCCTCCTTTCATACAGCATACTAGTGGTGGGGCCAACTCATAACGGTCACCTGCTTCCTGTTGTTTTTAAAACAAAATCCCAAATGTTTGATTTCCCAAATGAAGTCTCTGAAGCCAGATGCTGTGGAAAAAACCTACTAGTTCAGAGAGGCAGAGAAAGTACCCAGCTGACCTTCCTAGTCCACCATGTCCCAGATGGAAAAAGCTCTTTCTCCTCCATGATGCAAATACTTCTCAACTCAGAGACCCTCCTTTCTCTTTCCTGGGTTGTCCTATGATCACTCCCTATCAACTGGTTGCTTGCCCTGCCTCTTGACCTGTCGTTGCCTTTATAATCCTACTTACGGAAAGCTCTTTGGATTAAAGGTGTGTCCTAGGTCTGAACCACACCACCACAAGGTTTTTCTGGTTCACAATGTGATCAAATATCCTGCAACAGCTTCCCCAAAACAGACTGTCAGAAGGCAGGAGCTGCTATATCCACCCAAAAAGCCTGCTCATCAGAAGTGTCGAGATAATACCAAGCTGTTCCTGCACACCATCTCAATGAGAAGCTGACAAAACCTGTCATGCTACCTGAAAATATCTACCCTCCACATAAAAATGGTGAAACTGAGGATTGTACTTGAAGTGTGTGCATGTGCCTGGCAAGAGGGGGAGGGCAGCTATATATATATTTGTGTGTGTATGTGATGCTAGCACTGGGTGTTTGTTTCAGCCACTTAGTTGATTGAGACAGGGTTTCTGACTAAACCTAAGGCTCACAGATAAACCTAGACAGCCTGGTGAGCAAACTCCACAGATCTTTCTGTTTCTGCATCCCAGAACTGGGACTATAGGCACATGCCACTGTGCAAGCTTTTCTACATAGACACTGGAGATCAAAACCAAGTCTTCACGCTTGTGTAACAGGCACTTATTGTCTGAGCCATCCCCTCAGCCCTGAAAATCAGGACTTTAAAAATGTATTTGGCCATAGACATATATACTTATAATCATCCCAGTAGTACTCAAGAGACTGAGGAGAGAGAATCAAGAGAGGATCCTTGGCTATATACTGAGTATTGGGTCTGCTTGGACCAGATGAGAGCCTGTCTCAAAAACAAGAAAGCATTCTGCACCAGCCTCATGGAATTCATGAAGTTGCCGCTGCCGCCACCACCATCATCATCATCATCATTATCATCATCATCAACATTCTATTATTGTTAAATCATGCTTGACTCAGAAATCCACAATTCCTGGGAAATCATTCTGCCAATTCAGAAGACAAGAGAACGTGTGCCGAATCCTTTTCAAGAATTTTTGCTAACCCGCTAGCCAAACCGACTGTTGCACAGCTTCCTAAGGTGCTTCTGGTAATCCCCAACACCAGAAAAGGTGCGGGAACTCTTAAAATGGAGGTGGTTCAGTGGGTGATGAGCTTGCCACAAAGCCTGATGATCTGAGTTCAATCCCCAGAAACCATATAAAGGTATGGTGTGAGAACCAACTCTATAGCATCGTCCTCCAACTTCCACATGTGCTGTGGTGTGTACACACCCACACACATACGTCATATACACACATGCAATAACAACAGATTTTCTAAAAAATTTTAATGGATAAAGGAGCACAAATGTTTTCAAAATTAATATACCAACCTAAAATATGTCCTAGTGAGAAAAAGGAAAGGCTATCAAAATATATATAGCTCTTTGCAATGAGCACCTAATTAAAAAAAAAAGAAAAACCTTAGTAAAATTCACTCTTAGTTTTTAAACATATATTTTCCTAAGTTTTTGCATCTAATCAATACACAGTAACTAGACATACTTACTCTTCCTTTTAGAGGAAGGGAGACAGCAGGAATCATGGGAAAAAAAACGAAGTAACCGACCTTACTATCCAGAAGCCTATTTACCTGAGATCAGTCAGACCCTGTGGAACACAGCCTTGAGGATTCATGCTAGACATTGTCTGTTCTAGTCAGTGGTGACTCCCTTACCAGAACTTCAACAAGCTCTCAAACCTGAGTCACAGAGAACAGAGACCCCATGGCTGTCTCACAACCCCTGAAGTAGAATAACCACATGGTTGCTTGGCACCTCCAGCCTTTAATGAGGAAGCAAGAATAAGCAACAAGAAGCGGACTTTTTCAAGCTCCAACCTACTTCGAGAATCAAGTTGCCTATTGCCCGAAAGGAAGAGAAACGAACAATTACCAACACACTCCAACAGGGTTATCTGGCGAGCCACGGTCCTCTGCACCAGAAAAGGAAGCCCGGAGCCACTTCCTGATGTACATGAGTGATCTAGAAGTTCCTATAATATAAAACAAGGAGAAAATGAAATTACTGAGCAACAATGCCTGCTTTAGAGTCCTACAATACATGCCGTGGTAACCCACATGGTTTCCAGCAACTCTGGTCATACAACCCATTAAAATGCCTTAAAAATCTCCTTTGAAAGGACTGGTTATATGTCTTGGGAAACATAGAAGCTAAACCTGAGGCGGGTTTTACTAATGGATAAGTCATTCTTATTTTAAGCTCTAGAGTTTTCTAATCAAGTACACAAGAAAGGAAACAGAGCTAAGCTAATGAGCACATTACAAAGACTGAGGGGCGGGGCATGAGGAGTCAGTAGGAAGGATGGGGGTGGGGGATACCTGAGTACCAAGAGCTGGGCATTATCGGCCATTTATCTCTTCTGCTGTGCTCAGTAAATGTCTATCCAGTCATCTACTTCAGTTGCCTTACAAACTAAAGGTGTCTAATTGGAAGTATGCAAATCAGGACTATGAACAGCCAAGTGTAATATCTGTAATGGAAAGATTCTAATAATATGTGGATCATTAAATTGGTACTTATAGGTGTGTGCGTGGGTGTTTCTGTGGATGGAGCTTCTCTCTCTCTCTCTCTCTCTCTCTCTCTCTCTCTCTCTCTTTTTTTTCAGGTAACATATGAACAAGCAGGTCACTAAATTAACACCTACTTAACGTTTTTTAACGTGAACTGCAAATTAGAAAGGAAAAAGGTAAAAAAAAAAAAAAAAAAATTCACTTAAAACATAACACCAGAGTCGCACATTGATTTCTCCAAATGAGCATGCTGGCAAAAGATTGCCAGTTAGTTCATTCATAAAGTTTTCCTTCACACTCTCAGCAAAGGCCGAGCAGCAGGACCTGGCCTGGACCATTTCTAATGCACAGCCTTGGTAGTGGTGGGAAGGCTAACCCTGTCCAGAGTTTTTCCTTTCCCAACACATAAACTGGCCCATTAAAGCAACACATGGATTTCTGTGAATTTCATCTTCTCTCCTCTCTGTGGAACACGACTGTGAGATACCAGGGATCAGGAAAATTACCAAAGGCTAAACACTCAACAGAAGACATTCAGAACCCTTAAAAGCCACAAAAGGATAATCAAGAAAATGAATGTAGATGAAATGGGCTTCATGCCTCCCCAAAGAGTCCCTCTTGCTCTGCTTGGCGACTCTATTCGTTCAATTATTTTTGAGGGGGAAAAAAAAAAGAAAAGAAAAAGCTCTGTATGTTGAGCTGTTGCTTTTCCATGATGCATACATAGTTTTGGTTCTAATTAAGTTCACAGATTTGGGGGTCGGGAGTTCATGAAATCAACCAAAGACTAATAAAGACCTACCTACCTCAACTCCTGAAGCCCCAGCCTTGGGCGAGCCTCAGCAAGGCTACCCTTTGCCAGCTCACATAAATGAACATATTGTTTAAATAAGCAAATAAGGACATCTAGCTACTCCTTACTATGTCATTATATCATGACATTCTGTCAGCTGCGTGGCTGGGCTGTGTTGAGAAGACTGTTTTGGCGCAGGCTTTCATTCCGATTTCAAAATCCTAAAAGCTATTTAAACAGTAATTTACACTAGATATTCCAATTACTGCCCTTGGTAATTAGACATGTTAGCAGCTCTGAGGAACACAGTTCTGACTAATCTATGTCAGAATCTTGCTTTGCTGAAGCTTTGTCGGGGAATCGCCCTCACATCTTCCTGCTACAAAACCCCATAAAACCCACCTCCTTTTCCCTAAACCTTCAAACAGACTCCTGAGCAAACATTTAATGAAGACAAGACACGCCATTTCTTCAAGTTCTGCCACACCACAGCTCAAGTGGGTAAGCAGAGAGTCTACACAGACTAACTTGTTCCTTTTGCATTCAAACAGAATATTCATGGGACAGAAATCAGGGCAAGATGGTTCCCAGCCTGTATCCCACATCAGCCATGAGCTGACACCTGACTCCAGGTGGTTTCTCTGGCTGCCCAGGTGTAGCATGTGAGCTAAAGATGACCACTGCTTAGGGTACATCTTTTCCAGGATGGTTAAGTGTAGAGCAAGCCTAATTGCAGAACTCCTGGGCACTTGCGGACTTGAGCCTGCCTTCAAGCATGATGAGCTGGTACAAGACGGGGTGCACAGCATTAAAACGAGCTCTGAATCACATTACAAAGATAACTTGATTGACTTGCGACTCGCTGGATTGTGACAAGGAGAGAGCTGATTTGGTTGTGTCGTTCGCACCTAACACCCACGGGGCTTTGTCTTTTTTTCAGAGAAACCATGTAGTATCCATGGAGAAACCCGTTACTTTATTCTTTTGCACTCTATGGTAGGCTGCTTATGGTGAGTGACCTACTTCCCTGACTTAACTAAATGCTTAGAAGAATAACTAAAGGACCCCTTACAATGTCACGCTATAGCTTTAAAGTATATGAGTGATTTTAAATTTTCTATTGCACTTATTTGTTTGCTTATTTATTTGGGGTGGGGGATAGCCTTGCCACAGTACATATTTAGAAGTCTGAGGACAGCTTGTGGGAGCCAGTTTCCTACCATGTGGGTCCTAGGGATTAACTTTAGGTCATTACTTTGCAGCCACCTCACTGGCCAGGAAGAAATGTTCAAATGTAGAAATAACAGCATCTTCTATGCTTACAAAGTAAACTCCTGGGGTCAGGGGGTGGGGGGTGGGAGTGAAGTTTATGCATCATGTAAATGATTTTGAAAACTTATGGAAAATGCCAATAATTTTATTGTATGTTGAAATGATACAAGGTATAAATGGTTTGCTTCCCCACCCCTCTATTCACTTGTGAAGCTGGCTACTGAAGCATTTTAAATTCTGTATGTGCTATGCATAGTTGTCCTGGAGGACCCTGGTTCAACCAGCTGACTACCCTCCACAAGGGGGCAGTACTGGAGCATCAAATACTTAATGGCTACTTCTGGTGATGTCAAGTCTCTAAATTATGGCATATGTACAGAATCTAAAGGGAAAAGGATTTCTTAATAATAATAATAATAATTCTTCCTTTAAAAATGTTTGTTGTCACAAACAGAGTAGCATAACACCATCACTTCAAGTCCACAGAATCTCCAGTCCGCCAACCATTCTTGGTCCCTTTTCCTCACATTCTCCAAAGAAAAGTCACCAAGAATCTAATGTAAAAATCTCTGAGTCCCATTCCTTAAGTGTCTGTCTGAAATGGATGTTCTTATTCACAGGACTTACGTTCTTCTACCAGGTGCTCATATGTGCTTGGCTTTTAGCCAAGCGACTAGTCACAATGTATGTCTGCGTACTCATTGTCACACTCAAAATAAGAAAGCGCCTACCTCCATGTCACTATACAGAAGCCTCCCTCTGGGGTCACAAACTCACCGCTAGAGTACTGTCTCCAACATTGGTTGTGATGAGCCCTTCAATGGTCCCATACTCCACGTCTCTGGGGTTCAGGCGCTCTTGATTACGTCTTTTAAACTTCCTGAGAGCAACTCCAAGGATGCAAGCTAAAAGACATACTGCAAACACCACTGACAAGATGATAAGGCCGACTTCCAGGTGGAAATTCTGTGATCCATGGAAGGACTTCCCTGGAGGATGGGAAGAAGAAGGTGAGTGGGAGTCGGGACCACCGTTTTCTTGTTAGTTACCAATATCCTAAGAAATGGCTCCTGATCCTGACCAAACAACCTCACATATCAAAACAATGTACAAGTAAAATACTTCCTAATATTTATCCAATGGCCCAGACACTTTTTAAGTGATCAATCAATTAAACAGAACTGGGGTTTAGAGAGGATTCCACCAAGAATCAACTGTATTAATGCATAACTGCTTTAAGAGCTTCTTAAATACAAGAGCCATATAATCCTTGATGTTAACTCTCATCAACATGGATTTCAGACGCAAAGACGCTTTACAACAAACCCTGCCGGAGAGCCATTATACTGTAACGTCCCAGTGAGAGAGCACTGATGTCTTCCCTAAGCTCCACCTGCCTCAGGGTTCCCTGCAGGGATCCACTCTCTACATAAAGTTTCCTTTATATTGTTTCATTAACTCCCCAAGTTCTGAGAATCAGGCTGGTACTTTATAGTGCATGCCATCTGCATGATTATATTTAAAAACGATTTAGTAAATGATAGACACTGTGGCCTCTCAAATAGGACGGTCCTTCCAGGAAATGCCTTTTGTTAAAACGTGGGGTGGTGGGAGAGTGAAATGGCTCAGAGGGTCAGAGGGGTTGTGGCAAAGCCTGACAGCCTGAGTCTGATCCCTGGAACCTACACAATTAAGAGAACCAATTCCCACAAGGTGGCCTCTGACATACTCAACACATATAGGCAAATACAGGACCATGTGTGCATGTGCTTGCACACACACAAATAAATAAGCACATAAATAAATGCGTAAAGCTTCATGTGTAGCACAATGTGTTCAGGAGGATCTTCCCACTGCTGACAACGTTTCTTGTGTGAATACAGAAATTTCTTCCTGTCCATCCATTCCGTTAGTAAACTATTAACACACTGAGCATAAGGAAATAACCTTTGAGATAATTACTCAAATATTCAATCCTTTTTCAAATTCTTGTGTCCAACCCTATTTTTAAATCCCAATGTAGCCTGTTCCACCTGCCCTAAGGGGGGGTCACAGTCTCTTCAAAACTACCATGTGACCTATCCGCTCTGGTTTCCTGCCTCCTTCCTGCCTTATGACAATCCTGGCAGTGAAGGCTCTGAGTGTCCTCTCCTACCCCATTTGTGCTTTTCTTCTTCCATGAGGACAAAATCATATAATTAAACCTATTAAGAGATACTATATATTACGAGGATAAATTTGGCTTGGGGCGGGCCTATATTAATATCGACAGCAATGTGAGATAGCTAATGAGAGTTCACCGCATGAGAAAAGGGTTTCAGAGGGAGACCAATGTCCAAAGGACTCGGAATCCATAAGAAATTCATGAGGGGAATGGCATAACTTCAGGGCTCATGCACAACCACATCTGACTTCGGTTTCAGAAGGCTAAGGACCTGATTTGGAAGGATGAGCAGGCTTTCCTTTGTTTCCTTCTTAACAAGAGAAAGGCATTAAACACAAGCTAGCATTCCTACTTCTCTAGACACACAAATGGCCCATACATCTGTTTGTGATGACTTGCAGTCAGCACATCTGTCCCCTATATCCATCCTCTGAATGCATGTCACACCACTAGCTTTCCCCCAAAATGTCACTGTCCTTTTAGACTCCAAAGGCCATGCCTTTGTCTTCCTCACCCAGAGTGACCTTCCATGGCCCAACGGCTCTGGTTCTCTGAGAGTAGGAAGAATGCTTCTGGCTACGCAGATTCTTAACCCACACAGATTTGGGGCAACACTCACAAAACCCCTTGATCTAGAAATAGAAGGAGCCATGGGAACCTTTAGTGGGCAGCTGGGCCGTGATGTTCCTGTTACACCAGTCCCCTTGGCAGCACTCCACAGCCTGGCCAGGCGACGGCGGGGTCTTACACGTCATCTTCCCCTGCTCATAAACCTGAAAGCAGCCTTTCTGGTAGACATGGAAGCCATCGTTGATGCTCAGGGAGGAGAAACACTGCTGGCCTTCACAGTGGTCCTCGTTCCCGCACGAGAGGCCCTCGCACACACACATGTAAAGTTTCGGGTTGACCTTGGGCTTCTCATCTGCAGAGGAGAGGTGAGAAGGAGAAACAATTTAGTTCTGTGGGCATCACCCCTTTCAGAGGGGGTAAAAAAAAAACAGGTTTCCCTAAGATCACCCCAAACCCAATCACAGCACCATCAACACTGACCAATGTCTACACTCCAGACTGTCACTCAAATAATAATTCCATCTCAGTCTATGAGTGTATCTGTCTATGTTGTGTATCCATCCAAGGAGGATTATGCTAGCACAGAAACTGACATTGAGATGTCCAGACTCCTGACATGGAGCCCCTCTCCTATATCCATAGTTCTTGCATCTAAACTAAATATTTGATGGGAACATAATGTCTGGCACCTTTATTTTATGCAAAAAAAAAATGGCTCCTAAATAAATACTTGGCAATAACTTCCTGCTAACTCTGCACCTGTAAGCAAGTGATGCTTCAGAACTTTAACTGCTTCAGAATACACGTATAGAAGAGTCTATAACTGCAAGCCAGAGGTATTGACATTTTCGGCTAGACACTAGACCACTTGTGATAATAACACTCATGTTTGCACCCTGGTTAAAATTCTAATGAATGGCTCTTAAGAATTGTCTACTGACAGCCCGGAGTGGTGATGCATGTTTTCAATACCAGAACTGGGGAGGCAGAGGCAGGCAGATCTCTGAGAGTTTGAGGCCAGCCTGGTCTACAGAGTAAGTTCCAGGGCAGCCAAGGGCTACAGAGAGAAATCTTGTCTTGAAAAACCAGAAAAGGAATTGTCAAATGGTAAGGAACAAGGAAAAAAAACCCACAAAACTGACTTTAAATACTCAGGCCAAAGACCCCAAAAAGGGAAGGAAGGTATATTTAACAATTAGGTAGCAGTTACGACCAGAGACCAGGTAGTCCCCAGTGATGCCAAGATGCCGAGCAGTCACAGGGGAGGCTGCACCATCAGCACTTGCCCTCCCGACTGTCTTCTGAAAACAATTATTTGCAGTTCCATTTTCACATCTCTCTTCCTTCCTCCCTCATCAGGATGATTAGTTCAGACTTGCTACTTCCAACACTTTCAGTCAGCAGGGAAGGAAAGTGAAGACACAGCCAGGAAAGTGTGCACAGTCCAGTCCTAAAAGCTATTCCTTGGCCAGGGCCACAGTCACCAAAGCCCTACTCAAAGAAATCCGGCCTCCAGAGCTCTCTCCCAAGGCCTGTGGCATAGAGAGGCTCACCTCTCTGATCAAGATGTCTGTGAGATAACTGCCTTGAGAGAGAGAGAGAGAGAGAGAGAGAGAGAGAGAGAGAGAGAGAGAGAGAGAGAGAGAGAGAGAGATTGTGGTGTTTTAAAGAGAAGACCTTAAAGTGAAAATGTCAAGTTCACTTACACAGATTTGTGTGGGTGTGTACAGAGATGTGGGTTATCTTATAAAGAAAAAAGAAAAGTGTTGCTAATCTTTCTTCTTCCCTCTTCAAAGAAGTGGAAATATAGTTCACTGCCCACTGTCGTGTGGGTGCTACATCCCACAGCGTAAGTACATGCAGACACACAGACACGTCCTTCTGTTTATAATTGACTCGTGAGTTTCTTTCGAAAACCACAAGGGGCTCATCCCAAAGCAAAGACATGCCTGAAAGCAGAAAATCCAAAATAGCCACTGCCTACTGCTGGTGCTAAGTACGTCACCAGTCTAACCCTGAGAGTCAGGAGCCTTCCTACGTGTTTAATTAGTGAAAAAACTTTAATGAACAAAGAAATTGTCTTTATTTGACATAATGTAGCAAGAAGTTTATACTTATCAAAAGAGAGTTGAGAGGTAGGTAATATTTCTAGGGAGTCTAGACATGCTTGCCACTCTTGAACGGCATGAAGCTGAGCTAAAACCTGCCAACCATGCCGCCCAACATGTGACCCTTCTTTGGAAGGAACTGAATGGGGAGGGGAATTGTGGAGGAAGTTAACGGTGTCAAATTGATTTGTGTGTGGCCTGAAAGAGAATTAAGTGACTGTATTTTAAAGACTGAAATAAGGCAACTGGTACAAAGTTTAAAACACAAACACTTTAATTGTAAGTGATTTTGAATCATATGGATCCAACAACATACCTAATATACTGAAAGGTATATCTGGCTGATGTTGGGTTGGGGAATGAAGTGTGGTGAGGGAAAAGTCAGTGAAAATAAGATAGAGAGTGACTATTTCACAGAGTGGTAATGGATAATCAAATCCATTTAGTCACCATATTGTATATAAGGACTACCATGAGTAACAACTGTAAAGATCTCGTGTATCACTGGGCCTATAGAATGGATGGTCAGAGCTCACAGAAAAGCATATGATGCATGAGGAGAGGTACCCTAGATTTATCTACAGCAGCGCTTGTCAACCTTCTGAAGGCTGCAACCCTTTACTCTAAGTTCCTCATGTTGTGGTGAGCCCCAACCATAACATTATTTTTGTTGCTTGTGGTGATTTGAATAAAAATGGCCCCCCTAGGCCCATAGGGAGTGGCACTATTAAGAGATGTGGCCTTGTTGAAGTAAATGTTCTTTGTTGGAGGAAGTGTCACTAGGGTTGACTTTGAAGCTTAAACAAGGCCTCGTGTCTCGTTCACTTTCTGCTGTCTAAACCTCTGAACCTGTAAGCCGGCCCCAATTAAATGTTTTCCTTTTTAAGAGTTGTCATGGTTATGGTGTCTCTTCACAGAAATGGAAACCCTAACTAGGACACTGCTACTTCATAACTATAATTCTGCTACTGTTATGAATCATAATGTAAATATCTGTGTTTTCCAGTGGTCTTGGGCAACCCTTGTGAAGGGGTCATTCGACCCCCCAAAGGGGCCATGACCCACAGAGTGAGAACCACTGGTCTACAGCATCACTATAAACAAAGAAGTAAACCAATACACTTAAGTAACTGTATGGTCCAAGGCCCCAAAGAGTCATACTTTGTGGTTCTAATAATATGTTCTTAGTGTGAGCTAGTTTCAAAGTTGCAGCCTAAACTAAACTCTATATCCATAGACAGATGAAAAAAAAAATCACTTTCCCAAGGTCTCTTGTTTTGGACAGGATAATACAGAGAGAGTCTGACAGATGTTTGGAGGATAACCTAAAGAATTTCACCAGAAGCAAGAAGCCTCAAGTAACTTTAACATGTGAAATTCAACTCACTAAACCCACTTGGGCAGTGTACACAGGCATGCAGCAGCATTAACCCTAACCAGCATTTACTTCTGCAGGGTCTCATTCAGTCTCCTTCAACTTCCTACCTACTTCTTACAGTTGTACAGACAGAAATAAGAATTACGGACTGGACTGTTTTTCTGTTGGTGACTCTTCTCAATCAAATGTCAAAATCCATGGTTTACATATCCTTGCTCCCCACACTCAGGACAAAGAAGGGTGGCAAAGGGAGAATAGCTGTTAATGGGCTATAACAATTAACTTCATCTTTAATATGGAACCAGGAGCCAAGCCCAGTCAGCACTGAGTACAACCCTTCACCGAATCTGGTTCTCCTATGCTATCTATCCTCCCAACATCTCATTTCCTTAACTGGTACGTTCTCACAAAACAAATTAGCAAATCCTTTCTGTACTTCTTTTATACAAACACACAAATATAAATGAAGGCCTTAAGTTCATAATTTAAGAATGGTATTCCCTCCCAGACACACACACACACACACACACACACACACACACAAACTCACCACACTATGGCAATTTCATCTGGCAGCCTGGGTTAGTTTAAAGAGATGCCAAAGTGATTTTCGGAATTAGGATTACTAACTCAGCAAAGGCTAAAAGGGAGGCGGAAGGTGGGACATGATTAGGTTTTACTAACCACAACTCTTAGAGGTACGGCAAGCCTCAGAGTGCCCAGGACTCATGTTTTTCAGTCTGATCAAACTTACCATTCACTATAACATGTGTGGACCTGTAATATTTTATTTGGGCTGGGTGTTGGGCTAGGGGATAACTTTAAGGGCTACCTTCTGAACCTCTCAGACCCTGATAGCAATACAGTAGATGTCAAGAAATAAATAATAGTGTCGTGTGCTGCTCCTCCATGGTGCAACAGGAAGTGTGATATCTGAAGTGAATAAAGTTTTACACCTGCCTGTGTGAATAACCAGGAAGTGCCCTGGCAGAAGGCAGCAAGCCTACTCTGCCTAATTGACATTCATTTAAATAATTCAGTAATTTAAATGTCATGCCAGAGGTATTCCCTCTGCACAGCTCTCCCACATTGTTTGTTCTAGAAGGCACCTCCCGGTATTACTCAGTGTTATGGCTGGTTCAGTTCACTCTTTGCTCTTTGTATCACCAAAACCAGGGCCGTGTGAAAATGCTCACAGCTGGAGCTGGCTGGGAACAGACCGGAGAATTTTGACCACAAAGGATGGCTGCTTCCCCTCTTCCAGGGAGAAACCACCAGGGTGGTAGAAGATCGGGATTGTTCTGCAAGGTCAGAGGCACAAGCTGGGAGTCCCCAAAAGTTCACAGCAGCCAAATCTTTTTTTTTTTTTTTTTTTTTTAAGCTGTCACCATTTTTTTTATTAGATATTTTTTTTACACTTCAGATGCCATCCCCTTTCCCCATCCTCCCCCCTAGAAAACCCCTATCCCATGCCCCCTTTTCCTTTTTGCATTTATACATTTTTTTAAAATAATGTTAATCATAAGCTTTATAAGTTTGGAATTGTTCAGTCAGAGGTGTAACCCACTGACCAACCTAGATAGCCAAATCTTTAAAAAAAGATTTTTCTTGTTCTGAGCAAGGCTCAGCTCACCATCTGGACACACCTACTAGGAGATGACTCCAGACTGGCAAAGCAAGAGGCAAAGCAAAGGGCAGTGTGGACTTCATCAGACTGTTCATAGCTGGGGACCATCTTGTGCTTCGTAGCAAAATTATTCACATTTGTGTTGACCTGGGGCTTCAGCAGTTGAGGCATGATACTGCAGACTCCTCAGTCTCTACATGCCTAGTTGTGTTGTGCACAATGCTCAAGGCATTCAAGCAGATTTAACGTTCTATAGGGTGCATGAAAGCCCACATTCCCCATTAAGACCTTTGATACAAGACAGATGAACCAGGACCCTGTGCTAAGGGTCAGCAAAAGGGGACAGGCTGAGTTCTTAACGAGCTTACCTCGAAGCAGTGCAAATAATAATGCAGTAATTAGAAGGTGGTTGTAAAAGCCCAATAGTACAGAAGTTGTATAAGCTAAAAAAAGGGAACTCCAAACATCCTTGGCCTCCTTCCAGCAGTCCACACGATTCATTCATTTGAAATGGCAGTTTATATTAGGTTTATAGATGATGGGAGTCCTTCCACCCTGCTCCTAATCTGGGAGCACTGTTTGGCACCTCTCCAGAATCTGCGAGCATTTGAGATCTCTGGCATTAAACAAAGGCTTAAGGGAGGATTTTGCAATGCCAGGTTTCATTGCCAGCAAGCCTGCTCCTCAGACAGAAACACAAAGGTCTATCTGGAATGCCTACTGAAGGGCACTTGATCCTCTGGCAAGAAGGCAGGCTACATACATTCAGGAACAAAATACACCAGGGGCCCAAATGCTCTCTTAGTCTCCATATTCCTTTAGGAAATCAGCATCTTATTCAAAAAAAAAAAAAAAAACAAAAAACAAAAAACAAAAACAAAAACCAGAGATACCGAAACTTAGCAAACTTGTAAAGCCAAGAAACTAACAGATTTCAAGAGTTATGAGAAAAAGAGAGACAGTTAAAAAAAAAAAAAAAAAAAAAAAAAGACTATAAAATAGAACAACAGGAAAGTCCAAGACCTGTGTACTCAGGATGTAGCTACTCCAAATGTGCTCCTCCTGAGTGTTCTCTAACTCTGTAAGTGACATGCTCATTCATGCAACCTCACAGGCCTGATGGTCTCTGGCTTCCATTATTCGCAAAACAGACTATATGGTCTGACTCATCCAGCTCTCCACCCTGCCCTCTTCAAAACCTGGGAGTACTCAGGAAGCCTCTTCCTGGTACAGACTCTCAGGGGCTTGCTTTATGGAACCCCTTCCTCCTCGTGGATGTCTACTCCCTCACTGACAGCTCTGAACCTATGGAGACGATCTCACATCGCATGCTGGAGCCCAGCATTTGAATCTTCCAGGACTGCTGGCCCTTTGCTCTGATGCTCAGCAACATGAGGACGGAAGCCACAGCTACCAGCAGCAGCCTCCGCAGTTGGCACTACCAACCTGGTGGACATTTGCTTCAGCATGAATTTTCCATTCACAGAAAACATTCAGGGGTAGGAAGAGACCTGAAGCTGTTTTCAGAGCAGACTGGGCCCATAAAGTCTTCAAATGTCAACACAGATCTTCAGGCAAGGCTTAGTCACCTACTGGCATGTCTGTGCAAATCATTTCTTCCTAGAGGGGCCTGTCACACCACCAAGTGTGTTCACTTCTCAGGTTCCCAATATGTGGAAAATCAGTACTTTCTATGAGAACATAAGATGTGTGTGTGTGTGTGTGTGTGTGTGTGTGTGATGTTTGGATGTCTGTGTATTTGATGTGTGTGTGTGTGTGTGTGTGTGTGTGTGTGTGTGTGTGTGAGAGAGAGAGAGAGAGAGAGAGAGAGAGAGAGAGAGAGAGAGAGAGAGAGCTTGTTTGTTTACCAAAGGCCACAAGTAAAGTGTAAGAGTTCCTTAAGTAAGGAACTCTTTAATGCACTCAAAGCAGCTGGGCTTTGTGGGTGGTCTTCATTAGGCTGGCTACTTTGTGGACTTTGTGGGCTGCTAGGATGTTCCTGTGATCAAGGTCATTAACACACAGTAAGTGCCTTCAAGGCCAATCAGTTTAGAGAGAGACCCAAGAGACCTGGCTGCCCCCAGAGAGAAAATCTGCCCCTGGTCTTTGCTGCCATTTTTTTTTTTTTTTTTTTTTTTTTTTTTTTTGGATGGTAAGTTAGGAGGGGATGGATAAGAGTGAGTCCCCGCTTTTCCCTCTGTGCTTTGCTTTACATGATGATTCCCTGAGTCATCCTGCATTTGAACCACTGAAGCTGAGTGGGATGAGGGGAAGGTGCCATCTGTTTAATTTGTGCCTGGGCTGACTCCTTGTCTCTATGTAATAATCCATACATATTAAGCCTATTGCAGGAGCTACACCTCCAAAAGTTCATCCTGTGTTCGAGTGTCAAAGGGATTAAGAAACACTGTGGGTAGTGACTATACACAATATTGCCCAGGTTTTCCTATGCTCCTGATGACCCTCTGAAAGCAGCACAGACTTAGCTTTCTTTAACCTAGGCAACTTGTCAACCTGGAAGCAAATCACAAGATAACTCCACCTCTTCACTTTGTCTTCAAGCCTCTTGAAGCAATGCTTCACAGAACAAAGGGTTACAGGCCTGAAGGGAATTACATTTAGAAGAGTAGCTTCGTGGGCCAAATACATTACTGTTGTTCCACACAAGCCAGTGCCAGTGTCTGAACAAAACTACGCTTTAGGGAGCATGGCAGAGCCAGAAGGAAGAAGGCCACAGTCCCAGTGAATTAGGAATGGTTCCAAGAAGTTGTTCTCTTTGGATTTGGGAAGAGATTGGAGCAGGAAGCTAGGGATTCCTCCATCTCAACCTGGACACTGTGATGGTGCAGGGAGAGGTGCTGGCTCAGACAGCTAATTCTGTTGCTTCTCCCATTTCGGTGGGCTTGCCTCTGAGGTTTCCTACCTGATTCTAAACTGAAATTTTCAGTTTGACAAAAAACCTTAAACAAGGACCTCTCCATTCGGGCTAGCCAATGAAGGAGTGACTGAATGCCCCAGTGCCTATCTTTGCATGTCTTTTCCCTGTGTCCTGTTCTAACTTTTGATAGGAATTCAGGACCCAGATCCTCTCCAGGATCATCAATGTGGGATCTAGAAGCCACAAAAACCTTCTACCCCATCCTTCTACCCTTCAGGGATATTTTGGCCAGGGATAAACCCTCCCAGAATTGTGCAGGGCTCCAGTTTGCTTAACAACAGTCCCAGAAGAGGCCTGCTCTAGTGCCCAGAGGTGAAGGTAAAATGTCTTGAACTAGTGAATTCTCTTCTCCTCCTTGCCCTATGTCACCCCTGAGAAGCAAAGGAAACAATGAAGTCAAGACTTCTTTCATCTCTCCTAGATGGAGATAAAGTAATTATCAGTTAAGAAAATGAGAAAGAACTTGAGTACAGTCCAAACATCTCATACCATTACTTCCAAATCCCACCCAATTTCCCAGTTCATTCCTAAGTCCTGATATAGTTCGGAGTCCCATGGCTGGCCAAGGAAGACAGGATCCCATGCTCCTGGTTGCATATGTATATGCCTTGTGCATATTTGTGCCGACATTTGCAACCTCAGAAACTCCTTCTCAATTAGTCTAATGTTAACAATTAAAAAAAAAAAAAAAAAAGTCAGCACATTGGAGAAAACTGGCTTACTTGTCATAGATTAAAGACACTATAGTCACCATGAGAAGGTTGAGTTTGGGCCATTTTGAGCCTCTCTTTTAGCCCTAGCCCAAAGATAGGTTCCAGGTGCCTGCACTTAATGTGAAAAAGAGAAAGCCTTTCTCACATGCTATGCATGAACTGCTCCTTCAACCCTCCCACCTCAATCTCAGCAGCACGCTGAGCCATTCCTAGCTTCTACAATCATCTTGGACCTTGGCAGAGGAACACCACTAAATCTGAGATGTGTCACGAGGCCTCTGGCTGGGAAGCAAGAATATCTAAACACAAGAGGCAAGAGTTTCCGAAGACTCCCTTTGGCCCTTGTAGCCACAGGATCACTGACGGCCTAAAGATAACCCAAGTATCCACAGAGGGTCACTTTTAAATAGTAGCTTTAACACCAGCAGTCATTTCAGAAGTATTTCCTTGCGGAGCCCACTTCCATCCTCACAGTATGCCAAGCCCACTGAAGAAATGAAAACCCAGAAGGAACCGGAAGGAATTTCAAAGGGAGAGCCCATGCTCAGCACAGCGGGATTCCATTCTATAATCGCACAAGCCCACAATCCTGAGAAATAAGAATTTAACAAGGAAACACCTCATAGGAGCCATCCACGGACAATCACTGGGAACTGAAGAGCAGTTACGAGATGAAATAAAACAGGTTAACCCAATGCTTCACTTTCTAAAGCAGAAATGATGCCTGTTTTTCCTTCTAAGAGAAACTTATACGACAGTCTATTAGACCGTTATTTAGGTGAGCCCAAAGAGATATGGAGGCTTCAGAATCATGCTTGACATAGATGCTCACTGAGACCCCACCAACCACAAGTATAACATGAACCTGCTCAAAATATATTGCTTGCTTGCTTGTTTTTTCTTTTCTTTCTTTTCTTTTTTTATTTGTTTGTGTTGTTCTTTTCATTCTTTAAGCAGGGCCAAAGTCCCCAGATCTTCCTACGAACTATTAAAGTCAGCTTGGCATCTCACCTGTCTACCAAGTGAGTCTGCATCGTCCTAAGTGGCAGTCGGCCAGGTGCTAGTATACAAAGGGACAGCTGCTCAGTGAACAATTTTCAGATGCTATCAGCTGCCATGCTCAGAAGGGAGGCAAGTCTTGGTTGTATTTCAAACTCTGGGCAGCCAACAGACATGCACCTTGCCCAGCTGCCAAGCCAGCCAGCTGCCCACTGCTCCTCCTAAGATGAGAGCAAGGAAAACAGGGTAACCTGGCCAGCCGGCATGCCAGTGAGCACGCTGTACCTCTCAGTTCCCTGTCTGGGTTATTCTGAGCTGCTCTTATTGACACTCCATGGCAACCTGGGAACAAAGGGCCAGCTAAGAAGGGTTTAAATGTCCTGCAAAAGTTGCTAGGAAAGTCAGCGGCCCAGACTCTCGTTTTCATAAGAAAAGTGGCCATGGAATGATTAGGTTATTATTGCTGTGCTGCTGTTGTTTTTATTATGTATGAGCTACCTGTGATGAAGCTTTACTTTGTGAATTTGCTTGTTTGTTTTTTTCAGTTGCCCCTACTCGGTTGTGTTACTTGGGATGCCTTTGAAAGTACAGCGTGTGGATCAGTTGGCTTCAAAACTGCAGCCATCGGCAAGAGACATAGACCAGTGGGTAAGAGTGCAAGCCTAACGGCTTGAATACAATCCATGGAAACTACATGAACATAGAAGTAGGGCACTTACTCCACAAAGTTGTCCTCTGATCCCCATGGACAAACCACGGCATATGAGGGCACATGCACACACATGCAAAATAATAAATACATGGATACTTTTATCAACCATGGAAGGACTTACTTTTCCTTCTCCTTCTCCTCATCTTGCCATGGCCCATGATCTATCCCTATCAACCTATTCTGTAACCCACCACTGCCTTCAGTGGCAATCACCTTAGGCACAGGGCTCTGCACTCTTGCAGGCAGGTCTAGGACTCTCAGTCCTGAGGAATCCCTCCCCTGACTCACATTCTCCACAATCCTTACCACCCCCTACTCTGTGCTCCCACTTCTCAGGACTCCGCCCATCTCCTCCCTCAAGGCACTCCTGAATCCCTTCCTTGCTGGCTCAGTGCCTGTTCATCCTTATAGCACTTCCTTCCTGGACTGCCAATCCCAACGTCTGAGGTGAGAACCTCCTGGACGGAGAGTACCAGGATTGTGCGATAACCTCAGGTTTACACAGCTGGGTTGTGACTTCTGGACACCAGAACCCACTTCTTACATGTGCATCACGGATGTGGCTGTGTTCACACTGACTGGAGGCTCTTAAACAGCTCTTGTTCTGCACTCAACATGAATGACTTGAGAGAGAGAGAGAGAGAGAGAGAGAGAGAGCATTTTTTGTTTGTCAAATGTGTACTGAGCACTAAAGATAGATGTTTTGGTCACTGTTCTCTTGCTGGTCTACCATGACCAAGGTATCTCTTATAAATGAAAGAGTTTAACTGGGGTCTTGTTTGCAGAGTTTCATTACCACTGTGTCAAGGGCATGGCAGGAGCATGGTGGCACTCATGGTGCAGGAACCGTAGCTGAGAGTTCCATCCTGATCCAGAGATGTAGAAAAAGGGATAGAGATTGGGCCTGACCTGGGCCTTTAGAACCTCAAAATTTCCCAGTAGCACAACAACAAGGCCACACCTCCTAATCCTTCTCAAGTACTGCCACTCCCTGGTGACTAAGCATTCAAATATATGAGCCTATGGGGGCTCATATTCAAACCACCACTGTAGATGAGCCAATGTCTTAGGCACTAGAGGTAACACAGTGAACACAACCAACCCTCAGCCCCTCAGTCTAAAGCTTTCTCGGTGAACAAGTTGCTTCATGTATTTCCTTGCACCAACAAGGTGTAAGTAGGCTCTGCCTCCATTGAATAGTATGATAAGGAATACAGAAAGGTGAAATGCTGGCACAGATGCACAACACAAAGAAAGTTGTCTCAATGATGATGATTGGCTGTATCGCTTTCCTGATTCCTATACCCAGCCAAGAACCTTCTGAAACTGACACCAACAGACCGTCAAGCATGAGCCTAACTTGCATAACTGAAACTGTGCATTTCTGAAGTCAAGGGGAAGGGAATCATGACTGGAAGGCTACAGGGCATTCTGCAGAGTCTTACATCTCATAAGCAAATTCAAAACCCAACTGTGGAGTGCTGGCATTTTCTATTCGTCATAACTTCTCTGAATAAATTTGTAGATTTCCATGGCTTTCAATTTGTCCTAAAGTAGGAACCAGAACTCCAAAGACAAAACAAGTAAGGGAAGAGGGAAGAAGCCATTTCCACTGCCCTTCCCCCCAAAACTACCATTGGAATAAAAGCTACAAGAGCGTGGCTGTTGTTTAAGGTGAACTTCATCGCCATATTCCCAAGAGAATCATCTCCCTATCTTAGCCTTGTTGTTTTCTCCCTCCCACATCCCCCAAATACACATATCCTGGCAAGTTCATGTTCCACACTAACCCTCAAAAGCCTTATCTGCAGCATTAGCTCTGGGAGACACTCTCCTCTTGGGCTTAGATTCAGCTGATTAGATTCAGGCCACAGCTGTCCCCGGTTGTGACCTAGGCTGAAAAGGTGTAAATATTAAACTTCCCTCTTTCTGTCAAGTTAACTGGCTTGGAGAGAGAGGAGGAAATTGTAAAAGTGGATGGATAGATAGATAGATAGATAGATAGATAGGATTCCAGTTTCAGGGGCTAAGGTTGGGAGTCAAAGCTTCCTCCCAAGGTTCAGCAGAACTTCCTGGTAGAGAACTTTTAGGGAGCTCACTGGCCTTTTCCCTATTACAGTTCTAACCCATTACACAGTAGCAAAGACAGCTGGACTTCTTTTGTTTTGTTTTGCTTTCCTGTGAAAAATAACAGGTTGAATTAAGGAGGGAAAAGAATAAAAGCAGTTACTGCTTCATGATGCTATCTTTTCAGATATGCGTGTCTTTGTGCTTGCCCTGGGTCCTACCCCAAATGTTTCTAGCCATGAGTCATAGTGAGAATTAGGAAAAGCACATGGCCTTGTGTCTTACATGATCTTGGAAGGTTTCGAGTTCTGGATGATTATGATAATTAAGATAAGCATTATCTATGGAAGCTTGTGTGGGTCATCCCAGGCTACTGGGGGAGTTCCGGAGGGCAGTTAGCAGTGCTTTGAGATTTGCAAATTAATTTCTAGTTTTTTTTCACAGTACCTTGCCCACCCCCCCCAAAGTGAAAGATGCAGACATGACACCTGACAGGTCTCCTGTGTCCTGAATCACTAGTTCTTCTACAGAGAAAATGGCCTCTCACACATTAGAGGTCACCTTCACAAAGGGAAGGCCTGGATACTTTTGCCCTATATGCCACGGCTGACCACAAGCAAAGTCACCTCATCTGCCTGCACATTTGTTCCCTTTGTGATTTTATTTGATCTTTAGTTTTGGTGAGCACTACCCACTCTGCTCTTAAAGTCTCCACTTAAATTAGTGGATGCTGCTCTAGTTCATGGTAGAAGCAGACATTTCCCAAGGAGCGGCTGAAAGAAACCTTTGTTATGCTGTTCACCTTTGCAGCAGTTCATGGACAAATCACTTTGTTACAAAAGAAAACCTGATAAAAATAAAACAAACAAAACAAAACACCGGAAGCAACTTTGGGAGAGTGTGCGGCTTCATCAGATAGTTGAGTTTAGGTCCTACTGATGGCAGACAGTCCAGTGCGTCTCATGTCTCTCCTTTAAGAAACTAATTTGATGATATGGTAAAGCAAAAGACTTTGTTCTGAACAAAAGGGATAAATTAACGGTAACAAGGAGTGGATGGGAGCAACAGACTCAATATTGAGTCGTTTCTTTTACACTCATTCACCCCTTCAAGAACTTCCTGAAGCCTCAATAACGAGAAACTCAAAGAAAGGTTCATTCTATTCTCCTCCCCACTGGCAAAGAGGGGCACCTTTGTGAACCCTAACAAAAAGTCCATTGAACTTATCCCTTCCCTCCTCCATTGGGTAATTGGGCTGGAAAGTCTGAGTGGTGATGGTCTGGAAAGTCCACAATCCAGTCAACACAGAAAATAATTTAGGGGCAAAATCTGCAAGAAAACTGAGCCCAAGTCTGGACTTCCTTGCTGTCTTCAGATCTAACTGTGGTTCGTCAAGTCAATAAACTGGGGGCTATCTCCGCTTTGAAATACTTCCAAAAAAGCAATGCACCATTTTAATCTCTGTGTCATGGTTTCCACCTGCAAACGCACATGGGGACAAAAGGAGAGACGTTTGTCGGAGACTCCACCTTCTCCCTGGTGGCATAATAGCAGTGTTTGAGCGTGATTAGTCTTATTAGTGGAAAGGAAAGGCAAGAATATACAGGTAATTAGAACTCAAGTGCTCTTCTCTGTGAGAGCAAACAAAACTCTCCCTGCAGCTAGAGTTGTACGGATAATGAAAATGAGAGATGATCCCCTGGAGGACAGAGAAGAGACCTGGAAATCACAAGGCCAGGTAAAAGGGCCTCACTCATTGTTGGCCATCTCAGGACCTCTGCTTACCCTCTCCAACAAATGGTGCTAGGCTGGATCCCAGCATGCACCGTATAGGAAATGAATGTGGATGGATGCTACCAAGTCACAACTAAATAAATGAATGAATGAATAAATGAATAAATGAATAAATAAATAAATAGCGAACTTTTAAAGGGGATTAATAGTTGAAGCTCACAGGCACCATTTCTCATATTACACCTGTGTTGGCTGTGCAACATCAGGAGCTTTAACTGATCTAAAAGTATAGCCTAAAAAAAAAAAAAAAGAAAAAAAAATCCTGTCTTAGTAGAGTAGGGTTATGAAAAATGAACAATAATATGGGAAATCATATAAAGCAGTAAACTCAGTAAGTGAAACACACTAATTATCCAATAAATGTTACCTGTAGCTGTCAAAAGGTAGCTATAAGAAACAGCATTTTCTAATTCCCCATATCTGGATGGAAAAAGGAATCTTTTCATTTTGTATCGTCCTGCCCAGGTCTGCAGAACTTGGGGGATATTCTACAGTGCGTTCACATGCTATCTCAGTCACTGCTTTCAACCAATTACCAAAACGCTAACCCAATTTCTAATCAACATTTACAAAACGTAAGCATTTGGTCTCCAGCATCATGGATGGAGGGAGTGTAGAGAATGAGATAGGAAATATAAAAACATTTTGAAAAACAGAAAGATAAGAGGAAAGTTGGCACGTGAAAGTTATACATATTTACCAGTACTGCATGCTGTTTTGAACTGCAATGGTAACTTTTAGTTTCCTATATTAACTGCTGTCTCTGAAGCTTATTGCCTGTCTGCTAACCTAGGCCGGAAGCTTCTAGCCTCTGTCCAATCTTATCCAGGACTAGAATGCTTTCAGCCTCGGGGACTTACTGCTGAATAAGTTCATCTCTTCCTAGCTCTGGCTGGCAGGTCAACTCAGCTGTTCTGACTCAAACTCCTCCCAAGCTGACTGTCCAGTCCTCTTCCATCTCTCTTTGCTGGCCTGATTGTAGCAATGTCTCCCTGTATTGTCCTGGCTGATCTTGAACTCTTGGGCTCAAGCTATCTTCTCAACTCAGTGTCCTGAGTAGGAGCATGCCGCCATGTGGCCTTCGTTTGTTTCATGGACCAAGTCTATACACTGAAACTTATTATAACAAATGCCTGTGGCTTTTCTGTGTGCCATAAGAATGTTGTGAGGGCTCAGTACGACATAATTACTAGATGGCTGCTACTGCTTGGTATATATTAAATGGGAATCTATTTTCTTTTCAATATGTAATCTACAAAACTTGGCGCCAGATTTTTTATCTTTCCTATTATTTATCTCTTTTACTTAAGCATTTTATACCTAAATTTGACTTTACAAATGTTGAGTGTATTACAAGCAGTTTTAAACTCCTAGTAACATATACAAAAGTGCCTTTTGTGGACTATGCCACTGACAGGTAACAAAGTTAAGTCACAAAGAGGAAAGAAGTGAGCACCATCTAAGCCAGCAATGACTGTGACAAGAACAGTCCACCTTAGGGTACTCATAGAATGCTATGGGGGAAGGGCAGCATCCCACACTCAGGTCAGTATCTGTAAGCATTGTAGTAGTAGTAGTATTTAAATAGGAAACTCTTAGTGCCAATCCATTTCCCTATCAGCTCAGAACAACAGCCTTTATTACCTGCTTCCAGTAGTCAAGCATTTGCTTGTCTGGGGGAGAAATGGGGTGAGGAAGAAAGAGGAGATGGGGAGAAAAATATAGTCAAAGCGCATGATACCCTTACACTGAGGTGTCTGTGTGGATCCTATCACTACGTATAAAATGCCAGTAAGTAAAACAGAAAGAAATGTGGTGAAATGAGTAATTTGGGGGAATGTAAATAAATGTGTACAGAGTTCAGAAACTATGAGAGTTAAAATAGAACTTACAAAAAAATCCTAAGTAGTGTGATCTAAGTTGTATGCTTTTTACAAATATTAAAAATAAAATAAAAAGGTCAGTTGCTGGACTCTGCACAGCCTAAGTGCTAGAGGCAGGGGAATCCAAATTAGAGGTTCCGCCCAAGTACCCTTCTTCCCTCCTTCCCCCTTCCTTCCCCTCTCTCCTTCCATCTCTTGCCCTTCCCTCCCTCTTTCCCCATTCTTCTTCCCCCTCCTGGCTGGTTCCAACTCTACCCCTCTTCTGCTTTCCTTCTCTGCCATCTTGCTTCTACCACAGATCAACCCCTGATTTCAACTGAAACCAAAAGGCACTGCTTAATAGCATATGGAGAGGAAGAATTTGCAGATAACTTAGTCTCCAATATTCTTAAGACTATTTTAGTAATGACCATTAAAGCATTAAATAAGAAATTTTAAAGGGGGGGGGGGAGGACCAAGAAATAGGTCCCCAGAAACGACCCGCTGAAAACAGTGCTAACTCAACCAATTCTTCCAGCTTTATTTAACAAGAGGCCACTTCCTCCTATGATCACCTTCAGTACCAGCAGGACAGGATCCTCTAGGGCACCTCCTGGCACGCCCACCAGAGCATTGCAACGCCTTTAATAACACTCACTGCCGAGAGCTGTCTAGACAGACTCTAGATAGCCAGACTGGCTGCAGCAGCACTATTCAACAGAAACAGAATGAGAGCCACCTTAGTCATTCTAATCTAAATGTTCTCACAGTAAAAAGAACCAAGTAAGATGCATGCTTATGTTATCATCAAACCCAGCTTGTATCTTACACTCAGAGACCTCCTGGACTATTAGCTACGTTCCAATGCTGCACGTGGTGGATCTGTGATTCCCAAGAGGAAAACAAAGAGAGAAAGGGAAGGAGGCAGAAATGGAGACACATACACACACAAGTGGGGTGGAGAGATGATAAAGATATATAGATGGATAGACAGATGGACAAACGAACAGACAGGAGGATAGAGGAGGAACAGATCCAACAAAGTCATAAGTCTAAAGTGTAACAAAATAATTCCTAGGACACTGAATACTGACTTTTCTGCAGACTTGGCTACACTAACCAGTTTAATTATTTGCCTTCTTGGAGCTAATCAATTATATAAAGTAGACCCTGTATCCCAAAGAACTTATAACAAGGGCATGAGCCTTATGTTTCATCTGATTGCAACAAGGCTGAGAATTGCTCTCAAGCACTTGTACAAAACAGACATCTTCCAGTGTACACTGAGGTCGAGTTTATGACTTGTAGTTGGAATACATTTACATAGCAACAAGCAAAGGCAGGACATATCATTGCACAGATTTAGCATTAACTCTTTCTTTCTTTCTGCAACTGTTTTGTGGCTTTCAAAAAGGTCTAGAGAGTCATCAGTCTTTCTGAAACAAAGGCAAGAAAAGAAGAAATCAATAAAAGTAAGAAGCCCAAGACTTCCAAATGCCTGGATATATCATGAGCTAAAATGGTTCCTGCTGTGTATGAATGTTTATATCCCCTCAAAATCTGTGGTGATAGAAGGAGAAGGTAGGACAAGCAACAGAATGTGACTTAATACTCTCACTGTACGATTGTATATCTGTGATGGTTATCTGGTCACCCAGGAAGAGAGTCTCAATAAAGAATTGTCTATATTGGGTTAACCGCTGAGCATGTCTGTAAGGAACTGTTTTAATTGGGTTGGTTAATGTGGAAAGACCCAGGCCACTGTGGGCAGCACCATTCCCTAGATAGGGAAACCTAAACTACGCATAAAAGAAAAATAGATCAGAGTATAGCAAGCAAGCAAGTGAGCATGCATATACTCATTTCTCTCTGTTCTTGATGGTGGAGGTGATGTAACCAGCTGTTTTAAGTCCCTGCTGCCTTCACGTCCCTATTGTGGTAAACCCTATCCTAGAATTGTACATGGATATAAACCCTTTCCTACTTTAAGGTTGCTTCTGTCAAGGTATTTTATCACAGTGACAGAAATGAAACTAGGACAGGGGCCTCATAAAAGAGATAGTCTTTCCACCATTGGACACCATGAAAAGGCACCACCTATAAGTGGCGAGTCCTCAACAGACAAAGAATCTCCCACCCAGCACCTTGAATTTGCCCTTCTATAGACTGAGAACTATAAGAAATAAATGTCTGCTGCTTATAAGGCATCCAGTCTGAGGCATTGTGTTAAGCAGCCCAAAGAGACAAAGATAAATATGCAGCCTATGTCATAGCGAGCTTGTTGTTTTGAGGCAGTTTTCTGCCTAACTTCATCTCAAATTTACTGTGTGCTCAATGTTAACCTCCAACTTCTGATCCTCCTGTCTCCACCTACTAATTGCTGGGATTATAGGCTTGTGCCTCCATAGTTGTTTTACCCCAGTAAACTCTGATTGTGGTTCAACTCATTCATTTACCTAAACAGTCTGCAAAATTCAATCTAACTGTTATACCTAAAAAACACAAAGTATGTCATTCACTGTCCCGATGTCTATCAAATTCCCCCCAAATAAAACTACTGTATTAACAGGAGGTATGCTGGTCAACTTTCTATAACTATAACAAATACCTGAAGTCATCAAGTTAATAACAGAAAAAGGCTGTTTGGGTTGACAGTTGTGGCGGTTACAGTCCATAAATGATTGCCACCGGGGTTCTGCTAAACATGAACACAATATACAGGACAGTGTATTGGGACCAGGAAGCAGAGGAAGACTATTTACCTCTGATCAGGTGTGAAAGAAAAAGCAGGGCTTCAACAAACTTCTTGGAGGGCAAGCCCCAGTAATCAGAAGACCTCTTACTAGATGCACCCCTGCCACAGGAATGGGCCTTTAACACATTGTGGTCTGCTGCAGATAGATTAAACCACCCAAAGGACCACAGGTCACTGTTTTGTTGACATTCTAACAAAATTTCTCATTATTCAGAAAATTAAGTCACTGAAAGTAGAACACGTGCTATACTCATGTCAACATAACAATAGCATGTTTTTGAGGTAGACAGCTGAATACACACAAGTGTGTGGAACACTAGAGTATCCTCCTTTTCCTAACACCATACCCAGAACTGTGAACAGCATCTAATTCTAAACATACTACTTTTGTCCCCTACATTCTATGATGTTTCATTTATAATAGTCACAGTAAGGACTGGCAAAGTGGCTCAGTGGTTAAAGGTACTCATTGCAAAGCCTGAGCCCGATCCACAGACCCTCTGGGTGGACAGAGAGAACTGACTCCTGAAAGCTGTCCTACGACCTCCACACAGGCCACTTCAGGCTCACATGCATGTGTACACACACACACATAAAGAAATAAATTCTAAAATTAGGCGTAGTAAATGATAACACAGATTAAGTATTAATACTATGTTGTATAAATATATTCTGATAGTGACTGAAAAAATAGGAACTCTTTATTCTATAATTTCCAGTTAACATTTTGATCACATTCACCATGAGCATCCAAAAGAATCGGAAAGAAAATACACAGATAACAGAGAGAAACATACTTTATAATATCTAATGTGCTCCGGCAAGACTGGCAGCCCAGAGTACATTTGTTTGCACATACTAGTTTATTATTAATTACACAACTGTCTATTTCACCTTCATCTTTTATTTCTGGTAGGGTATTAAATGGCATCTTTAAACTGCAGGCGCGCGCACACACACACATAAATCAAGATGCAATATGGATCAGAACTGCACATTAAAGCAGTCAAGGGACACTGCCAGATATTTATTATACAAAGGGTGTGTTAAGTCTGACAGGATTAAGGAGCCAGTGTTTTACAGTAAGCCAAACAATACACAGTGCATTATCCTAACCAAACAGCTGTGTGTCACGTACCTTCCATACTCGGGGAAGGAAAAGTCATCATCATTAGCACAGGAAGGATCATTACTCCATCTACCATTGTATAACTGTGGAAGGAAGAAAAAGAAATGTAAGTCAGACACAAAAACCAACACAGGGTGACAGCAAGTCATCTTCAAATGCCATCGAGGGCCCTGCAAGAAAACCCAACTTGTAACGTTTTTAGCACATTTGAATATTCCCTTTTATGGAGCTAAACAAATCTTCATAGGTCTTAAGATTCCCCTCTGGTCAATGACCTCTACTGGCTGTGTCTCTGAGCCTACCCTCCTAATGAAGAACTCAATAAGAAAATAAAGAGAATAAAGTTGAAGATAAAGCACTCTGAAAAACTATGAATTTGAATTCTATTTTACTCTATTGAACACGACATTGGTGGTATTATTATATTAAAAAAAAAAAACTGAGAAGCCCAAGATCACTATGCTAATATGATGCTAAAGATAAGAATTGAATAATCCAAGGCCAGTCACTGTGTCTGAGCCCTCACTTGTCTTTTAAAGGTTTGGAGGTTGAACCTAGACCATCATACAACCCAAGAGGAAAACAAGACAATCTTACACCACACCTACTGCAAAACATGGCATTTCTACATTAACTTTGAATAAGACAACTGAGAGAAATTTCAAGTTGGTGTTGACCTACAACTATATTAGCAGAAGCTCAGTTCCCTGACCAAAGAGCCTTGCTACTTGAATCTAGTGAGAGTCTAATTGGGGGGCAATTTCCTGAATAGAGAAGTTAAGAACACCGTACAGTTCTTCCATGGGCAAGTCACTGTGCTGACATGCTTACACCTTCACCACAGGTGATGAAAGCCGGTGAGTCATCTTCCATGTGTCTGTGGACAGTATGCACATGTGTGCATGTGTGTCTATGTTCAGGTGTGTATTCAGGTGTGTGTGGACAATTGTGTGCAGGTAGTGGCAGTGACTAGAGGACAACCTTGGGTGTCATTCTTCGGGAGCTATGCACCTTGTTTTGTGACACCAAGTCTCTGACTGAGACCTGGGGCTCTCTCATAAATGTAGACTCTCTGACCTATGAGTCCAGGCATACAACCACCTCTGCCCCTCCAGCACTGTGAGTTAAAAGCACAAACTACCATTTTGATGGTGTCAAAAATCAAACCCAGGTTAGCACGCTGGTACAGCAGGTCTTTTACTGACTGAATCCACCAGCTCATTCTAGATCATCATTTTTTTTAGTGATCTGTTTAGTCACCACACTCACTATGAACTGTGTTCAGAGAAAAGATCTGGGTAGGCAGTTAAGACTAAATGAAGGATTGGGCATGGTGGCACAAACCTTTAGTCCCAGCACTTGGGAGACATAAGCAGGTGAATCTCTGAGTTCAAGGCCAGCCTGGTCTACAAAATGATCTCTAGGACAGTTAAGGCTACACAAAGAAATCCTGTCTCAAAAAACAACAAACAAACAAACAAACAAACAACAAAAAGATTAAATGAGGGAGTGGTAGTGGTTGAATCTCAAATACAGCATCATTGGCTTCCTCAGAAGGAAGAGAAACTTAAGTAACAATCTTATCCTGCCTCACTGATACGTTCTCTGCTGCATTATGGTGAAGTATGAAGACCTTTAGATGCTACATACATGCTAGAGCCATGCCATTGGACTCCCCAAACTCTGTGTGCTTGTGTGCGTGCGTGCATGCACACACACGTGTTCTTCGGCCTCCTGAGATTGAGCTTAGAAGCAAGCACTAAAAGTAAATTTCTTAGGTATGTTATACACAGGAGGAAATATTTGGGAGGCAGAGGCAGGAGAATTGTAAGTTCAAAGTTATCCTGGGTTATAGAATAAGATCAGATGGATGAATGGGTGGGTGGATGGATGGATAGGTGGGTGGATAGATGATAGATAGATACATAGATAGATAGACGGATTTTTTTTTGTAAATTACATGACCTAAGATATTATACCATAATAACAATAAAGAAACTGATGCTTAAAAACGTCCTCTCCACCTTAAGTGACTTCAACTCTCCATTCCTTATCTAATACCTAAAACTGTGTTTCTGGCAGTCTCCAGCAATAGCCTACTCAACTCCAGCATGGTTACATGTATCTAAGAGGCACACAAAGGAAGTCCTTGAGTTGCAGCATGAAAACACTCAGAGCTCGCTTTCATAACGTTATGTTCACATAATAAAGTGGTAAATAACTGACAGCTTTACTTGGCATTAATCTCAGTTTCCTATGACAGTCCCTGGAGTCAAAGAGGTACCTTTCAGAGAGACTAGTGTAACAAAAGTCTAGTCATGACTGGCTTACAAAGCTCATGGGGGCTCTTCAAGTGGACTCATGGGCTACACTGGCTCCCTATCATGAGATGAGCCCTCCCCAAATGGCAAGTCCTCTAACATCAGTAAAGAAAGTAGAGATTAATTACATTAGGGATACAAGTACCAGAGAAGAATGTGACAATGCAGGCCATAGCATCACGTAGTCCTTCACAGCTTACTGGAGAATGACAACAAAACTCAGGTCAACCTGACATGAAGTAGTCTCCTCAAATTCAGATCTTTTTACGTCTTTTGAAAAATGGACCTAGTGTCTATGGTCTCATGGAATCATCAGATTTAGTATCTTAAGACTTTTATTGGGCTGGAGAGATGGCTCAGTGGTTAAGAGCACTGACCATTCTTCCAGAGGTCCTGAGTTCATTTCCCAGCAACCACATGGTGACTCACAACCATCTGTAATGGGATCTGATGCCCTCTTCTGGTGTGTCTGAAGGCAGCTACAGTGTACTCACATACATAAAATAAATAAGTCTTAAAAAAAAAAAAGACTTTCGTTAATAATATTATTCCGCTGTTAGCACATCTTTAATGTCTTTTCATTTCTGTTTATTGTGCATTGCTATAGGGTAGACTTGGCCCTAAGGCTGACACTGCTGGCAGACACGGGACCCTTCAAGAAGTAGGGCCCAGGAGGTTCCCTAAGAGCACTGCAGACATGCCCTCCCTATGTGGCTCTGAGCCTTCTCTTTCCTCCTTTGCTTTCTGGCCATGAGGGGACCTGTTTCCTTTGCTACCTCATTGCCACTGCCACCCAGTACCCACAGAAGATGCATAAAAGCAATATATACCCCTCCCCAATAAGCCTCCTCATTTAACAAGTTAAACCTGTATCTCTTATTTCAGGAAGTTTGTTCCCATGACAGAAAATTGAATGATCTACATATTCTATACCATATACTCTACGGTTTATATCAACACGCATTAGGGGTGCAAGTGTGGTATATCTTGAGGACCCCTGGGGAAGCTGGAAACAAGGCGAGAATGGGAACGAAGCCAAGGCACTCTAAGTTCCAAGTAACTCCTCACCCACACTGTCACCAAACCTTCTTTCCTCTGCCATCATCTTTCCTTGGGTCCCCCACCCCCATTTCCCTACCTCAAAACTCCCATCCTATGCTTCTAAGCTTCCCTGCCTGTCTCTAGAGCTTGGTACATTATCAGCCTCCCTAGGGTTAGACTCTTCTTTCAACGTTCAACCTAGCTAAATTCCTGCTCATCCTTCAAGTCTCAACAGAAACGTCACTTCCTGAGTTAAATCTTCTACTGCTTTTTTCTTATGCTGTTAATTTCCACCCCTGTGAAATGCAATTAGTGATATATTCCTACCTATTTTACCTTTCAACCATATCTCTGTTACCAAACCCCAGGAGCAGAATCTACAGCCCCATCTTGTTCATTACAACTGAGCCAAATAGGTGCACATTTAATACTTAGACTTCTCCCTGACTTAACACACTCGATTTAACTTCGCATTATCAAGCACTAACACCACCATCATGCACACCTACAAGGGAAGGGGAAATCCTACAATGTATCATCTCAGTAAGAATTTAGTTCTGTTTATTAATAATTAATGTCAATAGCACACCCCAACATAAACAATGCTTTCATAATTTTAAGCACACAGAACCAGACCCATCATCTCTGCCATATTTTCCATGACACAAACCAACAAAGAAAGGCCTATACCCCCAATATACCTACTTACAGATTATCACCATTATCATATGTTGATTTAAGCTTATGAAAGATGAAAAAATCATTTATAAATTTAATCCCGGGAGCTAATCCATAAATTAAGAGGAACTCAAATCAAATCCAAAAACAAACAAAATCCATGCAAGAACAGTATCAGCAACCCTTGCTGGATGCCGCTTTCTTCAGTGTCGAATACTCCACCTGCCCACTGATTATCTTCTAAAACTTACACTCCAAAGAAGAGGGAAGCATGGAGAGAGAAATGTGTGGGAACCTCCTAATCATGAGTTAATTATAAGAAACATCAAGCCTGCAATGGTGGTATACATATATAATCCTGGCACGTACGGGGTATGTGATAGGCTAAGACAGAAGGATCGTAAGTTCAAGAACAGCCTGGGCTACTCAGCAAATTTCTAGGCCTATAACAGCAGAAGCCTATCCCAAAATAAATAAAAACTCAATTCACTGAAGTGCTGACATAAATCACAGAATATCTATTTCTACTTTGAAAACCTAGAGAAAAGAAAATATATATTTTTTTTTAAAGTAAACTTTTGATTTCTCTCCTCTTGGTCACAGAAAATAGAAATAGTAATAATTCAATAACTCTACACTCAGGGATTCTTCATGTTTACTGACCTTGGGTCTCTTCATGCTCCTTGAGAACTGCTGAGTAACTTGTCTATGTGGGCTTTACCTAGTGAGATGTACCATGTTGGAAAGGAAAACACAATTGATTCAACACTGTATTCACATTAAAATAAACATCCTATCAGATTTTTAAAAACAAACAAATTTTTAGAAAGTATGATTTTACTTTTGCAGAACTTGTATACAGGAGGAAAGTGGCATTGGTTTGTACTGAACAAGTCTCTATGTTTGGCCTGGAAGACAGCACGATCCTACATGATTCAACAGCCCATTTGTTATAACATGTTGCTGGCTAACATACACACAGAAAACCACCCAGCCTTGAACCCATCACTGGATCTTGAGAAGCTTGCAGAACCCTGAAAAATGTCTCGAATCCCCAGGGATGCTGCGGCAGCCGTCCAAACTCACTGCCTTTCTCTATAGAAGCTTCATCCTTTGTCACAGCATCAGCAATGGCTCCAGGTATTCTGGCCTGAGCAGTGGCCCAACCCCTGACAAAGATTCTATGGAGTGTCAAAAATCCTGGGGGCCATTCCAATATCAAAGAACTCTGACAGTCTAGGAGTAATGCATTGTATATCTTTTAATATGTCAATAATGTTTCTTAGAGACAACTAAAGGTCTGTGAGAGTGCTGAGCGTGATGATGGGGAAAAGGTGCTCAAATTGCACATCTCCTTTTGGCTTAACTGCCAAAATCCCTAAATAAAAAGTGACAGGCTCCTGGGCATTATAAACACTGCCCCTACTATTATAAGTACTTTCCCCTGCTATTGCTGGATCAGCTCTGCAATCCCTACCAACACTTGCAATGCTTCAGACACAAGGAAAGAGACTGCCTTTGTATCACTGCCATCTCTTGCAATGTCTTAGGCCTGTCCTCTGGAAGGGAAAACTTCCCATATTTTCCAGACAATCACTTTCCAAACACCATGGTACTTTTCACACTCTAGATGTGGATGACACCAGCTAAGGAGTTAGTGTTTCCCTTAATTCCTAACATGTTTGGGTTCAGATCAAGTGCGATAGTTCTTCTGTTGACCAAAATGTTATACCTGGAAGAGGAGGGGAGGGGGCGGGCGGTAGAGAAAAAGAAAAGAACCACAGATCCTCTGAAGTCTACTACTAGAAATATCGTTTTGATACTGGCCACAGGCTAATCAATACATAATGGACCTCTGTATTCAACATTCAGAACTCATATTAGGCAGTGTAATTTAAAAGTATGGTAGGCAATAAAAGATGTTCCTACAATCTGGACTCCAGCAGAGTATGCAATTTGCTTTCCATAGGAGGGAAATAATCATAAAATTCAACAAAGGACTCTTTTGTCTGGCCTGGCTGTCCAAATTCTCTTGGTTGACCCACCCATGACTCACTGGGTCTCATTGACAAGGGAATTTCTTGACACTGATTGATTTTTAACAGTCTTCAAGTTAAAAAGGTTTTGAAAAGCAGTCAATAATCACTCATCCCTGCTTAGAATTAATGACTTTTTTTAACATCCAAGTGAGGTCATCTCTACCCCACACCTTTCCCAGTCTTTGACTACTAACACAAACACATGATGACTTTTTCCACCATTACATATGTTTTCAGAATTATTTTTGTTGTGCCTTCCACAATATAAAAATTAATTAATTAAAATAAAATCTACTTAACTTGGAAGGCAGGGGTGGAGCAAAGAGAGTTACTGATCATTCAACACCATGTCATTGTCTCTACAGTAGGAGTATATCCAGGGAATGTGCCTGACACTGTGGTTAGGGATAAATATGCATGCATTCCTTCCTAAAACATGCACAATAAATACTCCTAGAAGTCTTATTTTAGAAACGAGAAAACAGACAGGGACAAGCAACTATCCCAGGCACATGTGCTCTAACCCAAGACCATGTGACCAATGTTCGTTCAGTGGTCTTAATCAGTCACTACACTGCAATGGCCAATCTATGAAAGAGGATCCATCAATCCAGTTTTACCATCTATACTTGATCCAAACTTGAATCATTCAGAACTCCATCTAGCTTGACCCTTCTCTTGGAGAACATATTTTACTCACGGTGATTTGGGTCCCCTTTCAATTATGGCTATCATTCCATTTCTTTACACTCAAAGTTAGTTTCACATACACTGTAGTCTCCTTCCAGTCATCTCCCTCAGCCCCTGCCTCCCAGAAGAGAAAAATCTCAATATCAAAGAAGCTATTCAGGAGGGGGGGGGGAGGAGGCAGAACAAGACTTCCTTGCAAGTGTGTTCATGCTCCCGTCCACCCTTAATTCATTCATCAATTCTCTCATAATTCACACTTCAAAATAAATATGGAAATTAGTATGAGGTTCATTTGAGGACAAAGTAAATCCAGTAATACATATTTGAAAATGACACTCTGAAGGAAGACATGCTTATAACAACATCCTCCATCTAGGACAAAATCTAGCCATTCTGATCGATTGGATGGTATAAAAATAGGTACTACGGCCTGACAGAGAAGGAGCTAGCCAAGGGCAGCTTACTCCAAAACCCTTGGTCCTTTGGGAGGGGTGAAAGAGACATGAGCTGTCAGTAGTAGCTGCAAAGAACAAAACTGAAGATATTATGCCATATAAGTCAAGTCAGGGTCTTTTCTTCAGCTCACAAATGACCTGTTAGACATTTGTAATATCACACTGTGAACTAGCAATGTACATGTTGCCAGGGCTTGGGTTAACACAGACTCCACTGCTGCTGGAGGGTTTCTTGTGTGGTGTTACTTTCAGAATATTAGCGTGTAATGTGATCTTTTGCGTGAGATGAATACAAATGGCTCCTTGGACAAGTACCATAGAACTAAAAACCAGACCCTGGATCCATTCATCCTGTGGTAAGAGGAAATAATTACAGACCAGTTCAGGAAAGGATTTTGAAGGAGTTACCCTGTGAACATTCCAGCTGTAACAGATGCACTCCAGAAAGGAAAAAAGAGATAAAGTATAATCTGTAAATGGGGGAGGGGTAGCAATTAAAGGAAAATAAGTAAAGGGTTTAGCTTAGCCTGCCATGGAACAGAGAATTTACTTTACTTTTAAATTTGCTTTCATTATATACAGAACATAATTGACTTTGCTCTTCCTGACACAAATGAAGACTCAGTCGTCCCGGGGACTGAAGGGTTTTGATTTCCTGCTGCATGCCCTTCCTGATACCTCAAGCCTTAGTATTATTTTTTTTCCTTTCCAATTTTATTTGTATGTAAGACATGTGTACATGTTCATGTGGCTGTATGAAGCATGCGTGTGCGAGCACATGAACACGTATATGCGCGCACATGTGGACGTTAGATGCCAGCATCGGTTATCTTCCTTGGGAAAGCCCCAGTCTGAGACAAGTTCTTTGAACCGGAAGCTCAAAGGTTAGTCTGGCTGGCCAGCAAGACCTTGGGACTCAGGTCATAGATAGGTACCACTTCTGGCTTTCTCTGTGATACTTGAATTTTAAGCCTAAGGACATAACCATCCCCCCCCCCCCCCCCCCCAAAATCCACTTTCTTTTGAGGTAGAAATTGTTTCCCATCCTCTTTTTCCTTCCTTCAGTGTCACACAGCTGTAATTCTCCAGCTTTGTTTCAGCCAGCCGGAGGCCATCACCTCCTACCTGTTCCATGACATCCTCGATGCTTTTAAGGTCCCCACCCCCTCTCCCTTTAGTCTGAAAAGTATTCCTTCTTTTCCGTAAGGGTAAGAAGGGCTTCCTTATCCTTTGGGTCTATGTAGAATCTCCTTTCCATCCCTAGTCCTCAGTTAGATGCAGCCTTTGTCTCCACAAACAAATGGTATTCTATACACTGACAGCCACACAGGGCTCATTCTATGGCTTGTTTTCTTGCTTGGGCTTGTGAGACAAGATCTAATAACCCAAGCTAACCTGGTTTTATTATGTATCTGAGGCTGTCCTTGAACTTGTGGTCCTTCTGACTCAACTTTCTCAGTGCTTATAGTATGCATGAGTCTAGAGAAAACATTAAGGTTAGTAGGATCAACAGGCAATACTTGGTAGTGAAATGTGTATTAGGTTTGGGAGGGGACACAATTCAAAATCATGCTCTCTCCTTTCTTCCTTCCTCCCTCCTCCTCACCACTTCCATCCCCTTTGAGTCTATCCTTTGCTGTGCCCCCTCCCACCCTCGTCTCTCACTCCACTGTATATCTGTGGAGGTGAGAAAAAACACTTTTTGGATTCTTTCTGCTCCACCTTCCCTCTCACCCCTGGGTCCCTCAAACTCCAAATCCATTCCTGTGTTGAACCTTGCTGTTCAGCCCTCTGTGTTACGTGTCCCAGCTATACCTGCCTCAAAGCATTTAATTTGGGGCAAACATTGCCCTGTATTTATCATTTTTCTCTGGATCCCCCAAACAAACATCAGTACTCTGTTTGACTGCAAGCCTGCTTGGTGACTTCCCTTCCCAGTAACCAGGCATTCAAGGTGAACTAAAACCTTAGTTTTCGTCATGAGTCTACCCTGTATTTGGTCTAGGTAGGAAAAGAAAGTCAAGGTGTAAGTTTGATACTACTTGGTAAGGAAGCGACTTGAGGGTGGAAGGGGCTTCTGTGACCTCAATTTAATGTAGAAGCAACTGAGCATTTGAGATAAATTAAAAGAGATCACTTCTAACTTGGGTTCCAGCTTTCCAGCGTACTATCCAAGAGAAGCAGCCAGACAGAAAGGCGCTGGCAGACTCTGGGTGCACCAGACAGCTCCTGGTGGACAATAGCCCATTTGGAAAGACCTGCTTGGATCTCTCATTGCAGACACCAGCTGATATGCCCAGAGCCATCCCTAGTGACTCTGGGACAATTTTGGTAGCTTGAAAACATGGCTCCTACAAGTCAGAAATTGACATATTATCTCCCCCATGTCTTCTAAGAGTTATTGACGCTATTCAGAAAGTCATGCTTCTGTGCCTATTAATAACCTCAGAAAGAACCTCGAGGAGGTGTCAAGATAAAAACGGAGCTGGCTGGGGGAAGCCAAAGACTCAATCAGAGGTTACAGTTGCAATTAGTACATTTGAGAAGAGAGAAAAGAAAGACATAACATCTTCTGTGTTCAATGTAATCACTTCGGGAAGCTTAAAACAAAACACTTAGCCAATGAACTCAAGCGCCGAGAGGAGTACACGGAAATCTACAGAAAAGGAAATCCTCTAGGACTCATCTCTTTATAGAGATCACATTGCTGAGGAGTTGCCTGCACAACGGTTATTTCAGAGAAGTTTGCCTACAAGGCTGATTATCACTGAGCCTTTTATAGTTATTTACACCTCTGTAGAGTTTCTGTAAGTGACACACTAAGTTGCAACTGGATCAACGTACTCTAAATAATGGAATCACTAATTAATCTTTAAAAGGACTTTTCACAGTGGTCTTTCTCCACTCCCCTCCCCCAGGAGAGTGTGATTAATGGAATTTTCTCACAATTTAGCTTGGAATATGCTTTTGCCAGTCAAGCAGCTACAACAGAATCAGATAATTGTGGAATGACTCAACAAACGCACAGCTGTTCATTTAAATATATCCGTCAAAAGTATAAATACAATCATGAGAAAGCAAAGGAGCCATGTACCACGGTCAGAGCACAAGTTGAACGGCTTAGCATTCAAGTAACCACAACAGAAACCAAGGAGGTGCTGGGAAATGGGGCGAGTTGGGAGGGGGGGAGGCAGACTGCAGACTTCTCGATGCATATACTCCATGGAAAGAGACCAGAAAACAGTTATAACCCAACGACCATCCACCCAACCCAAACCACTCACTGACCTAACGGGAGCAATGTTCAAAATAAAATTAAGTGCACTGTATTCAATGAGGTTTTTTTGTTTTTGTTTTTGTTTTTGTTTTTTATAATAGATGATATCTCAAGTACATAGAAACAGAAAGCCTACAGGGTAGAAACAATTTATTTTATCTTATGAAAAAGAGTGGATACCTCTCCACCCCCAAACCCCCAACACACGCACAAATAAACAACACAATTTAAAAACAAAACAAGCAACCACCTACTCTCCATCTCCAAAGATATATAACTGACTTCCTCTGTTCTTCCATTTTCTTCCTGGAGTATTCTAATGAGAATCTCAAGCATTATATCATCTCTTCTGCTAGCTCCCTAATAGTTAAGCCTAGATGGAGATAGAGATACAGATACAGATACACAGATACAGATGCAGATATACAGATACAGATACATCCACAAGCCCAGTATATTACTCCAATATCATCTAAAATCAAATCAGTCTTTAAACTCAGTAGGTAAACTGTTGACTGTAAATAATCTGTGTCTAGAGAAATGAGGAAGACTAGGAACAGTGTACATTTTTTAAAAGGAGGTTATTGGTTCTTTTAGAATGGTCAGTATTGGTGCAGTGTAAGCATTGCGACATTCTGGCAATGCTATATGCCTAGTGCTGACGAAATAAGTAACTGTGGCCAATATTGTTGCTCCTCAGTGTCCCTATGGACCAGTCTTTTGTGTGAAATAAAGAAGATATAGGTGTAACAGCAACACTTAAGCAAAAACCTCCGAAATTAAATTTAAATTGGAAATATTTGGGAGAAATGTTTTATTCATGATTCCAGAACCTGCACACACACACACACACACACACACACACACACACACACACACACACACAAATAGCTTCAAATAATGGCCATCCAGTAACAGTGAGCATTGCTGCTGCCCAGGTTGCTGTATTAAAGTGCCATTTCCCATCGAAAGAGAATCAAAGCAAGAAGAGAGTCACCAAAGTCTATCTAGAAAAAAATGAGAAGTCCAATGGCTGGGTTCATTAACAACTCATAAATAGAGAAAAATAGAGAAAGAATGATTTTGTGGGGAAAATCTGAAGTTTAAAAGTCTTACTAAACAGGAGAAGAAGGAGCCATACTAAACCATACTGCTATGTGTGGACCCCTTCATGATAAAACCATAGAAAATGACAAGGAAACAATTATTGTACCCTGTATATTACCAATGTGCTTGACCTGTGTGAAAGTCACAAAAATCTCACTTTATCAGAATTAACTAAGCTAGATATGTTGGTTGTGCAACAGTTTCCTCTAGGATCCAAACATTCCAGTACACAGGTAAGCCCCTTAAACAGGAAAGTAAAGAAGTCAACATAGCTCCAGGAAGTCCCTGAAACTGACCAGACTCACTAGGCACCTATCTGCTAGGATAAGCAATGAAAGCTGAGAGTGCCTCGCAGGCGGAAGGAAGCTGGGCTGCAAAGAAGAGTCCAGACAAGCAGAGCTGCCAAGAAGACTCCAACTCCAGACCAGCTGCCTGGAAAACAAACCCCAGCTGAGCTGCCTAGAAGAGGTTTAGACTAGACTTGGAAAGGACACTCTCCAATCTGTTGTGGTGCCTGCATGCTGTACAGTGTGCTCCAGATTCCCAGCCCTGTGAGCTGTCACCCATGCTGGGGTGAGCCTTGGTAACACAGCTGTCTTTGAGTCATTTAGTAACCTCTCACCCATACTCCTGTACAGAACACCAATAAAAGTCATCAGTTCACCCAGCAGAACTTTGATGGTATCCTTATTTTGGTTTGTTGTGGGATCCCCATCTGGTGTGGGCAGATGTGCTGTGTGCTGCATCTTCTCAGGGAAAGTTCTGTCAGACCACAAAGCTTCAAGAGTAAATCAGTTTTACAGTTGAAAAAAAGTCAAAGATCAAAGCTGAATGTGTGCTGCTTTACACACACACACACACACACACACACACACACTAACAAGCAAAGTACATCAGATTCAGTTATGAAAAATTCTGTCCAGGTTTGTGTGTTCCAGTCAAGTCTAAGCTTCCAAAACATATTTTCTTTAACTTCAACCTTAGAATATCTGGGTTATTTTTTTTTCAAGATCTGAGTTTATTTTTAATAGAATTGGAAAAAAAAATCAGTACCAGTTTTCTTGTTAAGAAATCACTTATTAATATAAAATTAACACCATATCATATAAGCTGGTCCTTACTCCTCCTACCTGCTTCAATGATGTCAGTTTCTAGTGCCCAAGGACAGACACAGAAGGACCAGCATCCAGATCAGTGTTTCCCAAAGTGACTACGCAACATGATCACCAAAATTAACACCTTGACCATATGAACCCCCTCTAACAAAGTTTACGCCAAACCCCATGCTATTAGCAGCTTTCTTTGTTGCATGAGGAAAATGGTGATCAGAATAGGACTCTCTTAAATGTTTTTATTTTTAAAAAGCATAAGCCAAATAAAGCAACAAATATAAAAATCCTATAAAACAAAGCAAGACAGGGAGACAGCATAGCCAAGAAAGCACATTAGGGTTTTAAGTTCTCATATCTGCACAGACAGACAAATTAATTGAAACTACATGTAATCTCAGAAACAGGCCAAAATATAGAGGGAAATTCATATGTAAATGAAGCCAAGGCTGGTGATTCATGCCTATATTCTTTGCAGTAAGGAGGCTGAGGCTCAAGGGTCTAGAGTTCAAGGTCAGCCTGGAACTATTATTTGGCCATGTCAAAGAAAGTGTGTGTGGAGGATTTTCAGAGAAAATAAACAGTGAGCAAATAAAAAGATTGGAACTATTTAATAAACTGACTACAGTTTCACTCTGCCAGAAGACAAAGCAGTGACTGCCAGTAGCAGGAAGGCACAGAAATAACGAAGCCAATGTGTTCACAGGACTAAGTTGTCACTGACCACACAGGCTGTAGTGAACTCTGCAAACCCTAACTAACACTTGCCCTGAACTTTCACCTTTGTTCCTGCCACTGACAGGACCTGATAAGACCTTCCACAATGACACTCCTGGCCAATGGGAAAGAAGGAACCCCGGTTTCACAACATAGGTGGACAGGTCTGTTCCGCCCAGCTGTTTTCTTCACACTGGGACTGTTCAGTGAGAAAAAAAAAGTAAACGTCTGTGTCCTTAGAACCATAGTGTATTTCAGTCCCTTGGTTACAGTGGGTCAGCCACAGTAATACAGCTTCTAGACAGAAATCCAATTGGATTATACGTAGCATTCCACTTAGAGCAAAGAGTTAACTCTTAAATAAAAACCACATCACATCAGCCAGAAGCAGGACAAGGGTCTCGTAATCTGCCACTGAGAGAAATGTCTTTACTGACACAAATGTCCGACACCACTAAATGACAGACTGTATATTTATCTCTACAAATCTATTCGGTGTTTTATCGACTATCTCCTCCACTAGAATCCAAGTTTCATTGAGCAAAACTGGAGTCTGTTTTCTCTTCTACTGTACAGCTGGGTACGTAGAATAAGATCTTAATATGTAAAAGACATTTGGTAAATATTTGTTGAATGAAGGTATCTAACTACGTGGAATGTTTAATAATCAGCAAAGCAAAATTTTTATACACATGACCAAAGATAGTACAAACAGTGCAAACCACAAGAAGCAAAGGAAGGGAGGGTATAAACAGATCATGAAAACCTGTATTCTCGTAAGAAATCAGCAGTCCGATAGTAAAAATCAAGAGCATGATGGGATAACAGGCAAAAGACTCCAATTTAGAGGGAACAGCGCCAGAAACGTAACTGGTTCTTAAGCCCAGGGAACGATGCATGGTGTTAATTAAAAGAAGGATGAAAATGACAGAGATGCTAAACTGACATTTGCACCTATCAGTTTGTCGGTTACACTGTGGCTGGCAAAGGTGTAACGAAGCGGTGTTCTCACTTCTGTGGAGAAATCTAAAACTTTCCAAATACGGGCAGAACAACTGGCAACAGATGGTCTCTGGCCTCCAAAATCAAAATGCGCATGCTCCTTGCCCCAGCGGCTCTGTTAGGAACGAATCCCACAGCTGTATTTACACTTACATGAGGCCACATACGCACATGGCCTTTCCCTGCTGCCTTGTTCCTAAGGGTAAAAGCTGGATATAATCTGTGCACGCATCAATATACAACTGCCTAGGTCCATGATAGCCAGTCCTCTATGGATTGTGTGGAGTGTGTGGGGAGTGTGGTGTGTGGAATACCACACACCCACTGTAAAGGAGCGGAGCACTGATACATAAGGAAGACATGTACAAGGAAAAACTCACATGTCATTACCATGGTGAGACAAAGCTGCAGTTTGCATGCGTGTGTGTTACATACGCTCAGAAGGAAGAGTTTAAAGGATACTATCAGTGGGTAGCTAGATGATTAGCTGGGGTCTGTGAAAACCAGCAAAGACTTGTTTTTCGGGCCACACTTCTTTTGTGCCTTTTAAAACCTGTGTGCATTGATTATACTACTTAAAAAAAATTAGACAATAATAAAAAAATACTAATATTCATTCCCAAAGAAAGGTATTTGAAAACTCCTCTAATGAGCCTGACTCTTGGACGCCCTGAGAAACAACTGAGCCCAGTCATTTACTCTCAGTTTCAAAACTGAGACAGACAGAGTCAGTGATTAACTCCAGCCGCCACCCCCTCCACCCTGCAAATAAATAAAAAAAAAAAAAAAAAAAAAAAAAAAAAAAAAAAAGAACTCAATGGCACCCCTGTTATTCATTACTTCCTCTTAAAACTAACTCAGACTCACACCACTTTGTCCAGGCAGGAGAATATCTCAAGAACCTCGAGGGATGGAAGTCAGAGTTTACAAACTACTAGCCTCCAGGAAATGAAGAAGAGATACAACTAATACCTTCACAACAGCCCACACCATGCTTTCCCTGGCCTTGAAAATCCAGTCACTATTGCTGATGCCAAGAAGAGCTTGCTGACAGGAGCCTGGTATTGCTGTCCCTTGAGAGGCTTTGCCAGAGCCTGACTAATACAGATGCAGATGTATGCAGCCAAACATTGGACTGAGCATGGGGTCTCCAACAGAGGAACTGGTAAGGACTGGAGGAGCTGAGTGGGTTTGCAACCCCCTAGGAAGAACAACAGTATCAACCAACCAGACCCCTCCCCCCACCCCCAGAGCTCCCAGGGACTAAACTACCAACCTAAGAGTGCACATGGAGGGACCCATGGCTCCAGCCGCACATGTAGCAGAGGATGGCCTTATCTGGCATCATGGGAAGGAAAGCCCTTGGTCCGGTGAAGGCTTAATGCCCCAACATAGGGGAAGGTTAGGGCACTGAGGCAGGAGTGGATGGATGGGCGGGTAAGGAAGCACACTCATAGGGTCAGGGGGTGAGGAGAAGGGATGGGGGGGTTGTGGAGGGGAAACTGGGAAGGGGGATAACATTTGAAATGTAAATAAATAAAATAATAATATAAAAATATGAAGAAAAAAGAAAGGAAAAGAAAAGAAGAGAAAAGAAAAGGCAGTCACAACCTGAAGAGCCCAGTGTCCACAAGCCTAGGCTCATTTAGTTCCCTGAGATGAGAGGTCTGCTTTCCCTGCCCACTTTAAATTATAGGCTCACTCGCCACTGGAATGCTGGTTCTTACTATGTTACCGTCATATAAAGGACACTGAGGAAGCATTACTTACACTCAAATTAAATCCTACAAAATACCAAGTGCAGGGGAGAAGCCACAACATCTAATCATGTTTCACCAGTTTTAGAACAGATGATATGTGTGTTTTCTACATAAAACAGTTCTATAAGTACATAGGTTCATATGTGGAAAAGGTGAGAAAGAAAGAAAAAAATAAGTATTGTGGTCCTCATGGGAAACGAGGAGAGGAGGCATGTTCTGTATAGGGACACGCTGGTAGCATTTCAACAGCTTGCCCACAGTTAAAGAATATGACACTGTGACCCAGGGAAAAAAAAAACCTTGCCATTCAGGCTCATGCAAGAACTAAAAACTAGCCAGCTGCCCTAAACTTTCTTGTATTAGAATTATGTAAAACAACCAAATCAACAGCATGGCAGAGAACTTACCCTATAGATTCGATCTGTGCCAAACAGCATGAAAGAGGTGCTGTGTTGGAAAGCTGTGTGGCTGGCAACGCTGTTCAGTGAGGTCCAGGGAAAGCCTGACACAGCCAGCTCCTGGGCACACCCAGCCCAGGTCCTCCAGCAGAGACGCACTGACTGCTCAAAGGGAGGTGCTCCAGGAGTCTTCTGAAGCTGTAAATTCCCCCGGCAGGCTCCCTATGGCCAGACAAGCTCAGGAGCACTGGAAGCTGCAGAGGAAAAGAAGAAAGAAATCTGCTAAGCAGAGGAGGAGATCGTTGCATTTCTGTGTTGGCTGAAGGAAGCATACTTGACAGGCTTCTCCATTGGAACCATAAAGTGGCATCCCATTAGCAAGAGAAGCAAGGCCGGAAAATCTGAAATGCTAATATGCATGTGTTGAGGTCAGAGAGCTGCGTTGCTCTTTAAATATTTTTATAAATGACACAAACCCAGTAAGAGGTTAGTAATTCAAAGTCAAATTGCTTTAAAGCCCATATGCCACCTACTCTAAACCATCCTGAGACAGTCAAACAGAAAATGGCTATGAATATTATTTCATACGCTAAAAAAAAGAAAGAAAGAAAGAAAAAGTCTGCACAGTATGAAGGATAAGACGAAGTCTCCCTCCCTAGAATGGTGGTCCCTACTAAAGATAACACTATACCAGCTAACTGAGTTCTTGAATAAGTATTGAGAAATTGCTGGATTTGGTCCACCTTCAAGCAACATTCTCTGTTAGCAGATAATACAGTTCAAAGACTCCTAAAACAATGGTGGGGACGGAGCACAAACGGAAGGGAAGGGGCTCCAGATAACTAACGAAAAACAAAAAACACCCAAACTCCCTTTTCCTTTAGGAAGACATGAAAAATACCATTTGCCAGAGGAAGAGGAAATTTCTATTAGAATCAAACTTTCCCATTCAGATCGTTAGTCAAAGCACCAGACTCCACGCTTTCTGGTTTTTAACCTCAAGGAAAGCTTTGCCAAGAAAGCTCTTGTGTAAATAAATCCCTGTAGAAAACAAGCCTACAATACAACATTCCTAAATAACCATGTGGAAAAGAAAACCTTCCATCTACCCTGGAATTCAAGAGAAAAGTTTCGCAGATGCTATCACATCATGCCACGCTCGGCTTAAGCTGAAGATCTCAGTCCACTTGAAAGAAAAGTTTAGACACACCCAAAACAAGACACATTTAAAAAAGATCTCTCTGTAGTGGCATCAACCAGAAATTGGCCATTCCCGGAAATCACAGGACAAAGCCAGGGTAATGATCATTCCTCAAGTGGGGTACCTTAAAAATATTCTTCTCCCACAAACCCTTGAGTTTCAGTGGACTGTTGAAATTCTGGTGCTTCTTTGAGCTTCTGGTGCTAGGGAAATATAACAAGTTCAGAAGAAGGTTGCTTTGTGTGCTTGGTCTGCGTTTTAGGAGTGGGTTAGCTGAAGCTGTTTACTGGCCTGTCAAGCTACTAAGATATCATCTACGGGTCAGCGACTAAAAACACGGTGCTGCTGCAACTGTGGTTGGTTCAGATTAGCAAGAAGGTAGTAAGTAGTAGTAGTTAGTAGTAGTAGTACTAGTAATAGTAGTTAGTAGTAGTACTAGTAATAGTAGTTAGTAGTAGTAGTAATAATTTAAAAAACTAATAAATGATAAATTAATACTGACATTTCTTTGTTTCTTGTTTAGCCTTGCAATTCTCTGTTTAAAAACCCGTGCTACCGAGTGCTACTTCCTGCCCTGGGCTCCTATTAAACTGCTACCCCTACAACCTGTTGTCTTTACCACATGGAATTCCTTACTGTCCTTCAACAGTGTTACATTCCCGTCCTCCATTCAGCCTTCCCTACTGTTGCATCTTCCAGGTCTTTCTCATTCAAAATTTTGGGTATTTACGGTTTACATCGCTCAATATGGTGCCCAATTCTGTGCTGTAAAGTGGACTTATCCCCCAAACTAGTTTAAAACCAGATGCAGGTTACATATTACATTCTTCCTTAACAATACTTAGTATACTGTTGGTGCTCAAAAGTTACAGGATAAGAGTCAAAAATAAAATTTAAGCATAATTGAATGTTTATTGTCAAATGTTCTAGGCTATCTAAAGACCTGTAGATTGAAGTCAAAACTGTGATGTACTATATGAAAACTATTTGATGAAGGGGTTGGAAAGATAACTCAGTAGGTAAGAGCACTTGTTTCTCTTGTAGAAGACCAGGGTTTAGTCCTCAGCACCCACATGTTGGTTTATAACCATCCATCACTCCTGTTCTAGATGATCCAGTATCTTCTTCTGACATCCACAGGCACCAGGCACACAAATGGTGCACACACCTACATTCAGGCCAAAATTCATCCACATAAAACGAATACATTTAAAACACTAGATAAGTAAAAATAAAAAATAAAAAATAAAAAGTTTGCAAGAATGGTAAAGTAAAGAATTCAAGTGTTGAACAAATCCTGAATATCTAAGTCATCAAATGTCCCATGTTGAAACTATCTGCCTACACATAACCTTCATGTCAGTAAGCAACCTGGGCAGAAATGAAAGGCAAACAAAAACGGCTGTCTTCAAAACCTTGAGCCATTTCAAATATAATACAAACTAAAGACTTATGTACTAATTAAAATCTGTGCTATAAGATAATTATATAACAAATTGCAACAACTTGAACTAGACTTTTATTGAGGCCTAAGTTTTCTTCTTAAAAAGTTTGGCCAACATATTTGCTTGACTATGAGTTTTAGCCACTGGCAGCTAACCAAGCCATGTGAAAACCTAACCCATAAATCCTGACATGTTCCTGTTAAGGAGGGGAGAGTAGCCTCAAGGAGGGAAAGAGAGAAATCCAATCCAACTTTCTGACTGCAATGTTGGCTACTTAACATGGTGGTATGTTTGTTGTACTGAAGTTTAAAAGAGCATGATGGGATTTAGAAGTCTATGCAGAACACTGGCACTAGAAAATGAGCTAATGCAGAGAACACTTACAATTAGAAAAATACGCAACAGAAAAACAAAATCAGGACAAGTCTCAACTCTTTCATTAAAACCGTATCTATGACTTCTAGCAATCTTGGCTTCCAAATATTGAAAGTTTCTGTCTTTCTTGAAACAATCTCATACCTGTGCATTCTACCCATCTAGCCATATTATCTAAATAAACTACAGAACTTATTAAACACACTAGGTAAAGAAGTAGGATCTCATATGAGAACATAGACTTGGAAGTAGGCAAGCTGTGACCTTCCTACATCATTTAACCTTTCTCAGCTTTTTCACCCCATGAAACAGTAAATATAAATAGCTCTCACCTTGGAGAGTTGCTAGGAATCTAGCTTCGGCTAGACACTCGGCTCTGACACTAGTTAATCACATTATTTTTGTTGTCCGACTTAATCTTTATCAACTACAGCAAGCATGTATGGGAGTACAATTCCTGTCTTACACATGAGAAAGTCACATTCAGACACTCTAAGTTAGTGACCACGTCATGTTTCTAATAAATGGTCAGACCAGAAGTCATATTTTTCTGACTCCAAAAGTTTATTGCCATCAACTTAAACTGTCTCTTGATTGTTTTTGTATAGAAATGTACAACTGAATGTCCAGAGATGATTTTCTTAGGTTCCTTTTTCTAACTGGGTAAAGTATCACGGGTTAGGAAACTATAAGGCCTCCCAACTCCAGATAATAGCACTAGTCATTTGCATAACAAACTCCAACGCAAACGTACTGTGGGGCTTAGAGGTGCAACCTTCAAGACTCCTTCAAAAATAATCTACTCTGGCCGGTAAGTGAGAGAGACAGGTCTATCCTACCATTACTAGTAGAATTAATTCTGGATAGGTAAAGAAGGCAGAAGGACATTAACCAGTTCCTAAAATCCCCAACAGCTCAATGAAAAAAGAAAATGTCTGTCACATGCTCTGAGCATCAGCAGCCCTAAAGGACTGAGAAGGAGATGGAGAGTGGCCAAAAGTGGTCCATCACTGCTAGACCAATGAAAGGGTACAGGACAGGGCGGATGCTTCCTTACTTTCAAAATCTTAACAAATTTTAATCTCTGGATTTGGGGAGGAAATATGGGTATTTCTTAAATTTAAAAAAAAAAAAAAAAATCATTCTTAAATTGTTTCCAAACAAACCAGATATGGTTGCATACACCTGTGTCACCTCAGCTACTCCAGAGGCTGAGAAATAAGGGAGTGGGGGGGTGGGGGGGAGGTTGAGCCAGGGATTGAAGACCAGCTTGAGAACCACAATATAGACCGATCTAATAATAATGATAATGATGACAAGGATGACAATGATGATGAAATCCAAACTTTTCTTTCTCGTGGACATGTGAAGACACTGTTAAATAAGACAATGTACTTGGTGATATTTACAAAGGATTATGGCCTATAAGAAATATTAAAGTCTGATAGACGCTTGCAAACATTACTGAATAGTATTCTAATACCAAGCAAAGTGGAGCCTACAATCTGCTTTTATAAATAAGAGTTTTACTGGAACAGACACATGTGTTCATTTTACATATAGTGTGTTGGCTGTTTTCACACTGAAATGGCAGACCTGATAGTTGTGACAGAGTCCTTATGGCTTGCAAGGCATAAAATATTTACTATCTAGCCCTTCGGAGGTAAAGTTTGTTGACCTATACAATAACCTACATTCAAATCCACGAGCTACGTTAACAGTAGTACGCATAGCTGAATGTTGAAGCTGCCAAGTTAAAGATGTATTTTGCTTCTGAAACTTATTTCTTGGAATGCCACATTTAGTATTTGTATACAGTATGCTATGCATATAAACTGATTTTATTTGCAAGGATGACTCACCAAGACTAGCAGACCGGGCCACAAACACACACTTATAACATAGCAACAGCTACAAGCAATCGTGACCAAGTCTCTCCTACGTACCTCTCCTGCTCTGACTCCAAAAAATGTCAATCTAGCCAATCCTTCAACCCACGGGACTCTTTCAGTCTTGCTTCACATTGACATCAGCAGATACCTCTTATCTACTAACGCCTCTGTGTTGACTCTTTTAAACTCCCATAGAAAAATTATAATGCATTTTTCTATTCCTTTGATAACTGATTTTTCTTAGGTTCTGGAAAAACAGATATAGTACACTACTATCCAAGAAGTCTTTGGGAAGAATTCAATCACAGAAGTGCCACCGTCCCTCCAGGTATATATCTATGCACGAGTAGAAAACGAATATTAGATTTCTAAGAGGAGAAGAAGAAAGGGTTAGGGAAAGATGGCACAATGTAAAAAATAAAGTAAAATCTCCAGGGCATTTTAAGGTAAACCATAAGTCTGCCCCCAGCCTATAGACCAGCCAAAGATACAATGATGGCTGTATACTCCCAGGGACTTGAATTAAGGCCCAACTATCAGAGAGACTCTCCTCTAGAATTTAACATATAATTTGGCTGAGGAGGGGGACTCATGGTGGATTACTTAATTACTTGGTGTAATTAAGTACCAGACTACACTTCTGAAGATAACCTGCTTATATTTTGTAACCTCCAAACTCTCCACTGAAGTGGTTTGGCGGTCCATCAAAATCCTTTTCATTTGTCCAACCAAAGACCCATTTACTTGTGCCAGAAACATAAAGAGGTTCAAGGATGAAACTTGAGGGAACAAAGGCAACAGGCCATAGTAGAGTTCCAGGCTTCCACCAGAGGCCTGCACTGAAGCCCAGCCCTGCCAACCCTCTGTCACATGGTCTGACCCAACAATTCATGCAGCAGTCTCCTACAGGCAAAGCCAGCATCCCAGCATGGTGGCTTCCCTGCAGAGTGGCCACATTTGAAGGCTATGGCACTCAGTGGCTCATTACTACCAGCTTATTATAAACTCAATACTTAGGGAGGGAAAACAGGTAACAATGAGAGCCGCTGCAGTTGGGTTGTGAAAAGGCTGAGACCTGACTGCTTTGATCTGTGGTTGCTGTATTTAAGTAGGTATTGTAAATGGTTCCACACAAAAACCTGAGAAGGGGCACAGGAAAGGCTGAGAATCCAGTAAGCACCAGAAGAAGCACAAAAGATTTCTTAAGACCCTAAATAAGACCAGAGCTGGAGGGATGACTCAGTGGTTAAGAGCACTTTCTGCTCTTCCAAAGGACCCTGGTTCAGCCCCAGCACCTACAGGGCAGCTCACAACCATCTATAACTCCAGTTCCAGGGAATCCAACATCCACTTCTGGCCTCCATAGGCACCAGGCATACGCATGGTACACAGACATGCATGCAGGCAAAACACTCACACAAATACAATAGAATAAGTTAAGTAAAGTAACCATAATAACAAAGATTATAAACTAAAATGGAAGCCCATCCCCACCCCAAACTTCCCTCCTCACTATTGGAGGAGGTGTGACTTCAGAGAGGAAGAGAGTCTGGCAAGACAGAAAGACACCCCTCACAGGCAGTCCCCTCAGCTCACTCTTCGATTCCTCCCCATTCCTAGTCTCTCCTCTTATCTGTGCCCAAAGGTGGCTACTTTTTTAATATGTGTGTTTGAATGTACCTGCGCATTCTCCCAACCCACTACCCTTGAATGGAACCAGACTTTTGACTGGTAAGCAGATTCCTTTTCAGAATGGTGGGTTGCATCCCACCCCAGCTCCACCCTCCCCAACAGAAGGTGCCCATGTTTTAACTGTTGACTCACCACCGGAACACAGTAATCCTTGATGATTACCTTCACACATAACAACATCCAGGCTTTCATCAGCCTGGATCTCAAAGCACCTTCACAAAGAGTTCCCCAGTGATGCCACCCACTGGGCCAGGACCAGATTTTCTGGTTTTCTAATGGGGTGTCTGGCATTTTGGATCTGCTCAGCTTTATTCTGGGGTGCTAAAGAAAACCACTCCAGAAAGCAGGGACGTTCTGCCTCCAACATCTTGCGCCTATCGCAAAAAACACCTGGTCTAACATCACAGTAGATTGAAATCTATAGGGTTTAGGCAGAGTCTAAATTACAGAAAAAACAAATGCACTCACAATGGCAAACTCATACTTGTCCTACCTAAGTTACAGACCCAAAGCAGGGACATAAAAAACCAAAAGTTCCTAAACCTCCTTACCATATGTACGTCAGTTACTAACACAGATGTTCATCAGGTCACTTCCCTAACTAAGCTTCGACAACAATGACTGGAGAACAGTTCAACGTTCTATCCTATTTGTTCTCACTGGAATCATTATCTGCCCACAAGCGTATAGACATATAGACATTCCCATGGCTATTAAGGCAACTGACCCTATGCCAAGAACACGAGAGTAAGAGGGGGAGGACGGAAGTCTAATAAAGTTAAAAATAAAATATTGAACAGCGATTTATGCAACCTTGCTTTTTGCATGTGTGTGTTCACCTCCTGGTAATTGTGTCAGACAAGCTGTAGACCTTGTAAGTAGCTGCCAGTCCTGTAGAGAACAATCTGAAACAACTACCCCGCAAGCCTCTTGATGAAAGACACAGCCTCAAAGCTAGTAGCGTGCTGCCATACACCCATGATCCCAAAACTTAGGTTGCTAAAGCAGAAAGCTTACTCCCAGTTCTAGGCTAGCTTGGGGCTATAAAATGAAAAGCGCCCTCTCAAAAAATAAATAAATAAAATAAGGAGAAACATAAGCTCTTTGTATCATTTTGTTTGGTTTGCTGTTGTTTTGAGACAGGGTCCTACTATATGTCTGGCCCCACTCCCTGGCTCCTCCAGTCTCCCAGATGTGAGGATTATAGCTGTATTAGCTCACTTCACTGATCTTAGGCTTTTATAACTGGGTCATATCCTTTCCAAAACAAACCAACAAGCACTCATCAGCCCTCCGTACATGAGTCTACACAAAATAAAAATCAAAAATCTATGGTGAGGGAATCTATGGTGAGGGAAATCTATCTACCAGGAGGGTGGGGGAAAAAATGAAGAATCAACCCTGCATCAACCACTGATTGCATAGGTATGTACCCAAGTCCTCCTCCATAGGAGCCTTACATCTCTATAGGATTACACGTCTTAGCAAGGTCTGATGGAGCAAGCACTGAACTGATAACCTAATGTTCCTCTGAGCCTGTGTCATGTGATTCTGGGAAGTCACTCACCCTCTCTGATACCTAATGCCTCTTACTATGAACCTCAGTATCCAGAGTCAGTAAACTCCCCACTAGCTCAAAGCTTCTCTACTTAGATATTCCTTTTACTATTGCTAGCAGGACTCTTTAAGAATTACACTAAAAAGGGATACTCTTTAATTAAAGACGGTTTTCCAATCTTCTCCTGTACCGAGGATGGCAACAACCCACTCGTTTAAAAAAAAAAAAATGTAAAAACATTTTTCATGTAACGTGGCAGTTCTTAACTCAAAGATTTGCTTGGAATTTAATTTGCTTACCAATTGAGGGATAAGTGAACAACAAGCTCCAAAAGAGATGTAGAAAAACTGGATGCCTGCCGGATTCAGCCATGGACAGGCATAAGAACACACGCAGCAGCCCAAAGCTAGGCATTATTGATAACTCAACCACCTGTGTCACTGGCTGCCTGGAATGACGTTTTCCTGGAAATCTGGCAAAGTCCACTGCTTCAGACCAGCTTCCGCTTCGCCTGCTGCAGCCCCAAGTCCACAGCTCTCTAAGATCCATGCCCTCTCACCAGCACTCTGATTCTCCACTCCCATGGCACTCAGAACGGTCTTCACTATCTCAATTCCATCTCCGTCTCCATCCCCCTTGAGTGTTGGTGGACTACTGATGGTAGGTGGTATTTTCACCTGTGAAACTTCGGGAACCGTCTTCTAAATGACGACGGCTCCTTAACAGATGTCGATGAATCAACTGGTATCATTTGATCATTTGATCCATGATCAAAGCATGAGGAAACCGCCAAAAATATAAACGACGAGAAAGAGTTAAGCTAATGGCAAGAAGGGAGTAGGTCTTCTGGAATCCTCTTTTAATGTCGTCTTCACTTTTAAGTCAAAGCAATACATACATACAATACATACACACTTTCCAGTGCTAACTTACTGAAGTGAGCTACAAGTAGGTATGAACACTAAACATATACAGTCACCCATGGCTTCCACTCACACTGTAGAACAAAGAAGTACTGTGTATTCTAGCCGGGCTTAATCTTTCTAAGTCACAGAAGAGGGCAGGACTGGGAAGCAACCCTCAGACATCATGCAAACGATGCAATGTTACTGGAAACTAAGACGCTGTCAGTAAAATTAAAAAAGGAGATGCCTCATCTTACAAGAAAACTGCTCTTTTTTTTTTTTTTTCTTTCCCAGAAAATTAACCTTGAGATGGTCATTTGGAGCTATGCCCCATACGATTCCTGCACCCGGGCCATCTCTCATTGGCCTCCTTCCAATGTGCTTATCAAATTGGAAGGAAAGGGTCTGCAGTGAGAAAAGTTGTGGTCTTCCTTCTTTTATACTATGGATTGTAACTAACAACACCCCATGTATTAAAGACATGGCTGCCAGTCTGTGGCCCTATTAGGGGTTCATGGAATCTTTAGCGGGGGGGGACCAAGTGGAAGGAAATCAGGTTATTGGGGCACATATCCTTGCAGGGGACATCGGCACCTTTATTTATCCCCTCCCCTCATTCCAGCACCGGCAGTGAACACACCTCTTCCATTCACTGTGTTCCCATCAAAACCAACCATGCTACCTTAAGTCTAAACACAGAATAAAGCTGTGAGCCAAAATAAACCTTTCTTCTTTAAGAGCCGATCTCTTCTGGTATCTTGTCACAGCAAAGGAATGCAGATTAACACATGGTATAACAATGGTATGCTCATTACAGTTTTCTCCAACAGTATACCCTGTGCTGCCTGTATCTGTACACCAAAGGAGGGCTATAGGCTGGAATAATTAACATGGGACAGCATCTAAGAAAGGACTCATGAGACATTGGGAGACAACTGAAAGAAGGGATGGGGGACCTATAGCTTATCTACCAGAGTTGGGAGAAACCCCTCCGGACGCGTTGTTAAGTTCCAATGATACTTCAAAGAGAAGATAATATGGGTGAAAGGCTAGAGATAGGCCTATTTCCAGAATACATGCTATTATAAAGACTGCATTATCTTTACTACTTGAATACCCAGCTTCCATATCTCAAGCAATTTTATATCAGTAACCAGAAAGCACAGATGTTTTTTTCCACACTTTAATTTCATGCCATTAAGCATTCAGTCCACTAACAGAATGACAGGCTCTTGATTTGAGGGTTATTATTAATTAGGATAGTTTTGCACCCAGCCTCATTTTGATAGATTCATCTTTAAAAAAAAAAATGAAATATGCCTGCTATGGGTGACATTCACACTCTTCATCACAAGCCTCCGGCTTCCACACCTGTGCTTAATTTACATCAGCACAAGCTGAAGCATTGGCGTTCTGGTCATTTGCAATGTTGCAGCTCTGAAGATGCATCTTACCTGACAATTGATAGGAAGAATCTATATTTACCATCAATAACCCAATTCCCAAAGGCGACAGAATGACTAATGTAAATTCGCCCAGGGCCTTATGCATGCCAGGCAAGGGCTATACTCACAGTTCAGAACCTCATTCACAGAGTGGTTTGGTTTGACTGACTGCTCAATTGTTTGAGACTGTTTCATTATGTATCTTGGGCTGTTCTTGAACTTACTGTGTGACCATGACTGGCCTCAAATATGCAATCCTCCTGTTACAGCCTCCCACATACTGACATCACAGGTATGCATCACCACAACTAACTTCACAAAGGTTTTCCTATCATTCTTAATTAAAATGATTTCTCTTTGTCCAATGATTTAAAAAAAAGAAAAACTTACATGCATTTGTATATACTGGTTAGTTTTTAATGTCAACTTGGCATAAGCTAGTGTCATCTGAGAGCAAAGAACCTAGATGGAGAAAATGGCTCCATAAGATCTGGCTGAAGGCAAGCCTGTAGGGCATTTTCTTAATTAGTGATTGATATTGAAGGATCCAGCCCATTCTGTGTGGGGCCATCCCTGGGCTGGTTGTGCTGGGTTCTATAAGAAATCAGGCTGAGCAAGCCATGGGGAACCAGCCAGTAAACATCACTCTCCCATGGTCTCTGCGTCAGCATGTGCCTCTATGTTTCTGTCCAGTTTGAGAGTGTGTGTGTGTGTGTGTGTGTGTGTGTGTGTGTGTGTGTGTGTGTGAGAGAGAGAGAGAGAGAGAGAGAGAGAGAGAGAGAGAGAGAGAGAGAGAGCTTTATGTTATACCTGAGTCTAAGAAGAAACACAAGAGGTGGGGTATAGTTCAGTGACAGAGCATTTGCCCAGTACATGCAAGGGCCTAAGTTTAATCCACAAAACCAGACAAAATGCAATATTTTAATTCAAGAAAAACTAGAAATAATCCGTTATCCCAATGTTTCCCCAGGTGCTAACGCTCTCAATGAAGTTCTAACAGAAAGAATATAACAACTAACCAGCACCATCTGCACAAGTTGGCTTCCTACATCCTCCAGTTCCAGATGCCCAGAGACTATCTGAATTTAGTAGGTGGAAGAGGACTCAGGCATGGATTATCCAAAACAGCAGAGTCATTGGACATGGAGCCTGCTGGCCCTTCCCAGTGGCTATGTGGGAACAGGGTGAGTGACGCAAAGTGGAATCTCATTGGGATAGACAGGGCAAAATACAGCTCATACTTTCAGAACTGTTTCCATCGAAATAGGACGTGAAGGGCTGGAGACATGGTTGGGAACTTGTACAGCTCCGGCAGAGGACCTGAGTTGGTTCCCAGCACCCATGCTGTGCAGCTTACAACTGCCAGTAATTAATCTCATCTGTGGCCTTTGTGGGCACCTCACTCACGAACATATACCCAAACACATACCTAGCCATATATATACATACATACATACATACATACATACATACATACATACTGTGGGCACCTCACTCACAAACATACACCCAAACACAAACCTAGCCATACATATATACATACATACATGCATACACACTGTGGGCACCTCACTCACGAACATATACCCAAACACATACCTAGCCATACATACATACATACATACATACATACATACATACATACTGTGGGCACCTCACTCACAAACATACACCCAAACACATACCCAGTCATACATACATACATACATACTGTGGGCACCTCACTCACGAACATATACCCAAACACATACCCAGTCATACATACATACATACATACATACATACATACATACATATAATTAACTCTTTAAAGACAGGACATGAAAGTACGATGGATACAGAATGGAAATAACCTTAGTAGTCCCTGTGTTTATGTCTCACTACTGTCAACAATTCTTAGAATAACCCGCTGTCTGTTTCAGATGACTAAGCCCGAGTCCATTGCATGAGCATTTGTCTCTCTTTCTTGCCCTTCTACTTTTTAGGTCCCAAGGGGGAGTGTTTGTCTCTGTGGTTTTAAAATGGCTCCTTTTCTTCTAACACTGGCAGAAAGGAAAGGGCTAGCTTCTTAGTTTTAACTTTGAATGCATCAAGGGCCAGTGGCAGTCCCTGGAGTTTGAGCTGAAGCACTTTCCTTTCTTGTGCCTGTACTGACCTGCAGCCAGGCTTATTTTAAGACAAGACACACCACTGGTTCTGAGTCTCTTAGAACTTATCGCCAGCCCTAAGCTGGCTTAACACACCATGAAGCTTCCTCCCATTGGTATGTTCTTTGTTCACATAAACAGTGTGGCCACAGATGTGTCTGGAAACTCTTTTATTTTAAATATAATTTTGGATGGACTTTCCAATCGCACACACACATACACACACATGCACGTACACACAATACACTCATACACGCACATACATGCATATACACACATACATACACACACATACATACATACACATACATACATACATACTCACACTGAATTATGAGTGTTTTTTCAGTGAATGGCATGGTCTGAATGTTTATGGCATCCAGAAAATTTACATGCTAAAATCTATTCACCAGCATGGTAATATTAGGAAGTAGGCCCTGAAGCAGCAGACTAGATCCAGAGTGAGGGGCCTCACAGGATCAGTGATCTCTTAGAACTTATCGCCAGGAATGCCGATAGAACTTATCCCTGGAGCTGCCTTTCCATTCCTACCATGTGAGCACACAGTAAGAGCCTCATGTTTTGTTTTGTTTTCCAAGGAAATGGCCAGCATGCTGCACACTCCTCACCACAACTCCTTCTCCTCCCTGACACCAGTTAAAACCCAGCGTGAGCCAGACAGCCTGGGTTAGAATTCCAGCCTTGTCATTTGCTATCTTCAAGGCCATAGGCACTAACTACTACATGGTCTTCATTTCCTTCATCTGTAACATTAGATTAAACCTCATGCCTGCCTGGCACAGTTAGTATAGGAATTACGTGAGTTAATACATATAAAGCCCTCAGAACAGAGCCTGGTAGGAAGAAGCGCCATTTCAAGGTGAGCTATCGCCATTACCGACACTCCTGTGACCATAACCTTGACCTTTATAACACTTATTTCCTTCCTTTCCTTAATAGATTTCATTTTTACCAACTTGGAGGAAAAAAAAAAAAAGCTGGCAGTTATTCCAACCTGTATCTGCTCACTTCTCTCAGTCTGAGAGCCATGGCAGAAGGCATGGAAAGGCAGGTGCTGACTCAGCCCTACGGGCTCATCTGCGCTTCCACTATGAATAATAAATCACCTGGCAATTCTCACAATGGACTGCAACCCAGCTCTGCCCACAGCCGGGCTAAAAACAATGGCGAAAGCAATGATCCCTCAACCAGGCGTGTTTACCAGCAGAATAAAGGCAACCCTTCAGATGAATAACCACTGTGTGTGTGTGTTCCTATTCACGTCCCTGGTTCCTATTCAAGTCCCCTGGCATCAGCTAGCAGACAGAGAACTGAAACCAGAGCCCCACCAGTCAGCCAGCCAGGTCTTCAACACACGCTACCATTCTTCATCAATATGGACACACACCCATCTACCACAGCAATAATCTGGACCCATTTAAATGTCTATGAAGTATAGAAAGGAAGACAATCACATCTGGAATTCACCCAAGCTCTTGAAACATACAAAACTGACAGTGACATGCTGACATTTAGACAATCTGCACTGAAGAGCTATGGTGACGTGTCAAAGGGCATTCACCATCTAATATTAATTACCCACGGGTCACATTACCTCAGAGCAGCCCCTTTGGTTTGCCGTCTAAATAAAAACTACAGGAGGAAAAAAGTTCCAAGCTTTTCCAAAGATGCCTAACATAAAGGTCCTGTCTAAAAGAGCAGTTTGTTCACAGATCTTATTTTGCCATCTGTAGTCAAAAGATAAACAAAACCACGCTTGGCAATGCTAGGCCTCTTGGTGTAGCCTGCAAGTGGCCTTTGAGGGAGAGGTTTACAGCAAGAAACCTTGAGATAGCTCATAGTCAGAAAACAGATCCTGTGAAAGGAAGGATTCCTTAATTATCTCTCCCTCTGTATCTAATCTCAGTCTCTTCCTGGCTGATTTCCTGGGCATAAATGAATAAGCCTCCTTACTTAAGTGAACATATCACCAGGTATTTTCCTCAGGATCTACCTCCCCTAGTGCTAGCCATGGGGTTCATCTGGTGAAGAGGGCCTAGCACCAAGCCTGAGGATCAGAGTTCAGTCCCTGAAACCCACATGGTGGAAGGAGAGAACCAACTCTTACAACTTGTCTTCTGCCCTTCACAAGTGTGTCGCAATGTGTGTGTATGTACACGTACACACACACACAAACACACACAACACATACACACAGCAAATAAAAATATTTACCAGAACAGAATCATCTCCCCCAGAGTGCTTAGCTGTGCACCCTGTTCTCTTCAACTGCTATCCTCTGACAACAGAAAGGCTTAATTAAACTCTTGGGTCCTAGGTCCCCATCCTCAGGCCAAATGCAGGGGAACATCCATTTCCGCTGATGTACACTACAACTGTGTGTCAAAAATATCCAACTGTGGTCACAATATTTTCCTTCCAGATTTTGCCATGAACATGAAGAGGATTCTCTGTGACTGGAAGTTTGTTCCTCAGACTTTATGTTTCTTTTACCAACAAAATGAAGCTAAGGATGCCAACTTCCCAGAATCTTCAAAACAGAAATGGGGCAAATTAACCCAGACTACCTACAGGCCACAGGTATTCAGTCACCTCTTTTGAAGAGATAGGAGTACCTGTCCTATCTCTTCAGTACTGGACATTTTTTTTTCCTCCTTTGGAAATATAAGGGCTTTTGAGGAAGTATGTTCTCCTCTGAACAGAAAGCCCAGTGTGGAAGGCACCTAGGGTTTTGTGAGTCAAGGCTAAAGAACACAGAATGAGTGCCAGTGAGACCAATGTTTGACATCATTCTATTATCTTCTAAAATGAGACAATATGGTAGTTTTTTTTTTAAATTATTACGTGTGTGTGTGTGTGTGTGTGTGTGTGTGTGTGTGTGTGTATCTGTGAGTGTATTCACACACACATCACATGTACACAGGCCCGTTTGATACCACAACACACTTACAGAGAGGTCAGAGGACAACCTTTGTGGGCTAGTTCTCTGGTGAATGCCCAGAATCCAACTCGAGTAATCAGGCTTGGGGGGGTCAGTGCCTTTACAACTATTAGCCATCTCATCAGGGAGACGATATTTTCTGTACTATGTGCTGTAAACAGGGAGATTCAATAATACTGGGAAGGGGACACAATGTAATGTGTTGTGTGACTCTTCTATCAAACTTTAAAGAGTGTAACTTTTTAATAGCATTTACATCCATTTCTATAGTTAACAAATTTAAACTAACCCAGACAAATAGTTTAAAAACTGCCAACCAACTTCATTCTACGTGTAAACATTAAGGTTTAATCAGATGTGGTTCAATTTCTGGAACAGTGAACATTAAGAGGGGCTCATCATGGAAATTGTGCAAAAGAAGGAGGGGGAGAATGGAGGGGAAAGGACTGGGGATGATAAAGAGAAAAGGGAGGAGGAGGAAGAGGAGGAGGAGGAAGGGGAGGAGGAGGGGGAGGGGAAAGGAACAAAAGAACCGCCCCCCAGCCAATCAGTGATAGCGGCTGCTGGCTGGGAATACTTCCTCCCTCTTTGCAGCTGTCGTCTCCCGCAGTTGGCAAGAAGCACTGCCAATCTGGGACTGGCTTCCAGTGAGGACAGCATTGTTTTATTGGCTACTTAGGCAGTGCACACACCATTAATGGAGTTTTTATCTCCCCTTTTTCCTGTCAGTACAGAACCAGCCAGTCTGACTCTGTTATTATCATTAAGAAAGCTTTTTCTCCCTCCCCCAGACACACGCTCTTTAATCCAAACAACATCTGGGAAACTCCTGCTCTATCATGTGGAAAGGAAACAGACACAGAGGGAAAGGTGAAAAAGTACAGCTCCAGACACCGCTGAACAACCAATAAATTCCCAACAGGCAAACTTCTCTTGAGCCACCCTGAACTTCTGAAATGCAGCTGGTCTCAAAAAGAGAAGGGACCAGCCAGTGTCACTCTGAACTGTAGCAAGACTATCGCCATTTGGACATGTAGTGTTTCTATTTAAAAAGAAAGAAAAGAAAGGAAAAGAAAAGAAAAGGAAAGGAAAGGAATGGAGAGGGGAATGATGTATTTCCTAAGAAAAACAATTTTAAATGAAAATAATATTTAGAAGATTCTTTTTTAAAGTTTTTTTTTCCTCAGAAAGGGTAAATACAAGGACTGTCTATGAGACATCAGAGTGAATCCATCACTAACATAGGAACTAAAAGGCCTCAGTAAACCCAGATAATACATCCTCTTGCCATGGACCACTGTCTCCTTTGCAGCTGAAGTGCCCTTTTCGTTAGATCTTGCTCTGAGACATCAAGTCCCTACGGGAGAGCCCACAAAGCCAACCACACTCCAGTTCACACTGGTAGAGGACCTTCCAGTCAGTCACTCAGCCCCTGGTCCCTTTCCTCAGTATTGCTGTCTGGAAAACATACACACCCTGCTCTCTACTGCATGCTCAAACAGGGCTTACCAGGACCCAAGTATAGGTCCCTTCAACACTGATCTTAAGTAAAAGGAACCTAAAGATGTAAGACATCCAACACACAGGTGCCAAGCCGTCCCTCCCGCCCCTCCCCCACTCTACAGTCTCTCTAACGCTCTACAAACAGCCGTGTAAGGTTAGAAGTGTTTACTTTCTCAGAAATGCTCCTTACCCCAAACTGAACATCTGAGTCTCAGCAAAAGTTAACCATTCACTTTTATTTTATTTTTTTTTCTTATTGTTTCCATTCAGGAGAAAAGAGGAAAGGAAAGTCACTGAGTGTTTGAGCTACAGGCTGGCGCTCTCTGGAAGCTGTGCCTAATGACAGTCTCCATAAGGTAACGTGATCCTCTCACAGTGGGAGACTTGAGTAAGCGCTGGCCTCTCTCGGCTCTCCACTTTCTATTGTCCCACCCTGCAGGGCCAGCTGTTTCTGACAGCCAAATTGCTGCATGCTAAGCAATGAATGCTGTCAGGGAAGAAATTTTCATCTCTATAATGCATAGGCCTCCGTAGACAAATTATACAGCTTATGGTGCTGGCTGCAGGATGCTGCTCCAGGCTTGAAGTGCTGCCAAAACACAGCCTGTCCTCCACAATCCCCAGCCCCAAGCTGACAAGACAGTCACCAAAAATGAATCTGAATGGCCACAGAGAATTGGAACATATGTTTTCAGAGACCAACACAACCTGTGGGGAACAGCCCTCTCACACCAATCTATGATATACTGGTAAAATGTGAGCGCTCACCAAGCTATCTCATAGCACAGATAGAGCCACCAAGCCATAGAGCCACCTATGATACCTTGAAAAAGTCAGCAGCACATCCCCCAGCTCCCTGCTTCTGGGGAAAGCTAGACTTACCCAGAAGACATCACTACTTCTTAAAAGGCAACAAAAATGGAAGGGACTCAAAAATAGTGCTCATTCGTGATAAAGAAGGGTCTCAAAGTGTGCTTTACAGAATCATTCTGCCCCAGCTGTCCAACCCACAGCCCCACTTTTCCAATAACAACTCCTGAGTCTAACCAGGGATACCAAGAGCTCCTTTTCAGAGTCCGTGCTGAGGGACTACAAGCAGGATACACAATGAATTAGATCTGGGGTGGGATGTGACGTAGACTGACCCACCCACAGTGACTTGCTTTACTGGAACAATTAGAAAAGAAAGTTTGGTTTTCTCAGGATGCTTGAATGTGGGAGACTATCCCATAGCACCCCTGCCACCTTAAAGGGAAATCTTGTCTGAGAGTGGGTCTGACAGAGGAAGAATTTTCAGCAACAGGAGTGGGGGTAGAGCAACAGGGGATGGGGACAGGTCCTGGGGATACTACTTGTTGAGCATTGGTCAGCCCAGATCTGAAGCAGTCATTCAAGGTCACTTTCCCTGAGCTTTCTAGGCCTTACAAATGCACACTAAGGATGGCCGCTCTCTAACAGCATCCAAATACACCTTTTACCCACACCTTTTACCTCAACATGAGAACCGGGACAAAATCAAATGTCTCTTTGAAGCTCTTCCATCTGCTATAAGCTGGAAATGGAAGTACAGTCTAATTCAGGCCTTTCTGTAAAGCGAGTCTAGGTGTCTGGCCTGAATTCATGGAGAGATGAGCCAGGGAGACTCAGGATCTGCATTTTCCTTTGGTGTTACACATCTTAGCATGGAACAAGTGGCATGAAGAAAACCGCCTGGAACCTAGCATGTAGGCTTTAGGTCTTCGATCCCAGCGTTTGCATGGCTAAAGCATTAGAGACTTCAGAAGATTAAAGCCAGCCTACCAAATTAAACCCTGTCTCTCTCTAAAACAAAAACCCTCAGTTTACACAGTCCTTGTCAGCAAGTCCAGCCATGGGGAGTGTAGGAACCCATAGAAGCCATGAGCAGAGCAGTAGAGAGGACAGCTCCACTTTGCTGGACACTTAGGTCAATCACAGCACAAGCACCTGAATGTCATGAGCTGCCAAGGCCATCACTCACTGTATCCTGCAGCCGTCCACTTTATCATTAACTACTGTCTGGCAGACAAGGGCAGGGTCCAGGTCAAGAACATCCAGAACATTGAGACAGAAGGCACATGCAGACTAGGGTGGACTCCCGGCCACTCACAGCAAACTATAAATATCCTCGTGGCTGCAGGCCTGGCAGAGCCATAGTTCTCTCCCCTGTTGGTTACAGAAATACAGCCAGGACTTTCTCCCAAGAAAGTCAACGCAGCAACCAGGCGTGGCAAAAACAGGAGATGTACACATAGCCTACTCAGCACCATAGTAGGTCTTGTGTCTAACCCCGCATCTTGTCCACTCTTGGCTTCTGATCCACCAAGTCTTAAATCTCAGTTTGAAGCTGAGAATAAACTATACAATCTAAATATGTACGGTGCCACTGGAAGGGGCAGAAGAGGAAAAAGACCAACCTTGCCCTTCTCCTTTAAGATAATCACAGAGCCCCAGAGTTTATTTGGCTTTTAGGAAGAAATGTTCTATAGACATACCCCTGGTTATAAACATTATTTTTAAAAATAAATAAATAAAACAGAACGACCACAATCCAGAGCCAAAGGCAACACTCCTTGTGTTGACCAACCAAAGTGCTGCATACACTGGTGCTCCAAAGTGTGGACAGATTTCCTCAACCAACTTCCTGCCCCTAGCAAAGATAATACTAGCAATAAACTTCACGGAGTACAGAGGGTATTCTGGGCCCTTTGAGTTCTCTCCCTGTCCTACCCACACGTTCATCCATTTTCCCACCAAGATGCTTCAAGTATCCTCCCACTTCCAGTACAGAAGCAGAAACGATAATGTACTCTGGGGCTAAGCAGAAATGATATGACCCACAGGAACCTTTCCGTGAAAATGTCCACTCAGGGCAAGGGTCTGTTGTGAAGTCACCTGTTACTAGAGACTCTCTGTGAACTCCAGGTTTCCTAGTTCAAAGGACAATGTGTTTAGTCACACCACAGTTATAGAAGCCCCACAATACAGAATAAACCTCTTGGGCTTCAACAGTCATTCCTTAAATAATTTTAGGCTGAGGATTGCCTAGTATGCACAATGGCATGGGTGTGAGCTTCAGCACTACAGAATGAGGTGGGGGAAGTAGAGGGGAAGGGGGAGGGGGGAAAGGAGGGGGAGGGGGAGGGGGAAAGGAGGGGGAGGGGAGGGGGAAGGGAGGGGGAGGGGGAGGGGAGGGGGAGGGGGAAAGGAGGGGGAGGGGGAAAGGAGGGGGAGGGGGAAGGAGGGGGAGGGGAGGGGGAGGGGGAAGGAGGGGGAGGGGGAGGGGGAGGGGGAAAGGAGGGGGAGGGGAAAGAGAGGGGGAGGGAGAGGGAGGGAAAGGGGGAGGGGAGGGGGAGGGAGGGAAAGGGGGAGGGGAGGGGGAGGGAGGGGGGAGGGAGGAGGTGGAAGGGAGGGAGGAGGATAGGGGGAGGAATTTAATGCTGATCAAACCATTCTAAACCAGACAGCTCCATTGAGTTTGGACATAGAAGCCTTGCAGGAAAGGCTAGTGGAGTCTCAAAAGAGCTCAGTGTAACAAGTGGGTCAGGTCAGAGAGGCAACTGGTTATGCCATTCCCCTTTCTGCAAAGTAACAAGATATATACCCCCAGCCACTGCTGTCATGACTGACAGCCCACCAAAGTCAGAGTCTTACTAGAGGCAGTTTGTAACATTCCCAAATCATTTGCCTCTGCCTCTGCCTCAGCTTCTCCTGTATAAGAAATACTAGCAGACACAAAATTCTGAATGCCCTCAGGTTTGAAACATTGCCATGCTAGCGATTTATCTACAAAGTATTACCCTTAATCCTCCCAATACACACCATGATACAATGAGTTATCTCCTTTTCACAGCTAAAAACACTTGAGGTTCACTGTATGTTATGTACCCCTCCAATATCACACCGCTAAGGTGTGGTAGACCAGCAGGCCGGCTCCATATTGCCTAACAGTCCAGGCCATTTGGTCCACTGTATTATATGCAGCCTCTGCATTCCCTCTCCACTGGGACACCTCAGCACAAATTAATACTTCATGGGCGTGTCTATTGTGATAGAACACTGTCACTCTAAGTAATGGTTACATTACAAGGACTTTACTAGTCACTGGATTTGTTGGATTTGTCTATTATAATAAAACTTAAGGTGAAATTGATCACTAAATATCAACTTGAAAATGCAAAAAAAAAAAAAAAAAAAAAAAAAAAAAGCTACAATGAATCACCTTCAAAGGCTTTGTTCAAAAAAGTTACAGTGTCACTTTAAGAGGATCAGAATGGCCCACACCCCTTCAAAGTAAGACTGGGACAAAGGAAAAACAAAACACTGATAGCTTTAAAATTAAACCAAATAAAGCAGAACATAATTAGTAAAACAGCCAAAGACCCGTGCTCCCAGGAAAACCATCCACAGCATCTCTGCATGCAGAGAAGCAAAATGAAGCAACCGTCTCCTATGGAGGCCTGGCTGGCCTCCCTGACCCCAGCTTCCACTGAATGGTGGATCACCTTCATGTGCCTGCAAGCATCTTCTGGGGATGGTGGGCAGGATGGTATATTCCCACAATCCCCACACTGAGGAGGAGGATGCCAAACTTCACTAGAAAGGGTTCTAATGAAACTAAAGACTTCCAAGAGGTAGATGTGACAAATTCTCAAGTAACCATGACAAGTCTGCCAATAGGCCTCAAACTTCATCCAGCAGACCTCCGAAACTCCGGCCCTAGCCTGCTTACCAGGCTTTTCTCTGCTCATCCACTGCAATATCACCTCTGATCCCTTTCCAGACTCTCGCTGAAGGGCTGGGAGACACAAGGGGCAGCTCCTTGCTCCTACCAAAAAGGAAGACAAGACATTAACAAAACAAACAAACAAAAGGTGATGTAGGTACCCCAGTCAAAGAAACAATCCATGACCTCAGGCTAAGGTGGTGTGGGTGGGGTTATTAGTGTCACCTTAAAGTTGTGTCCATGTCCTATTCCTAGAGCATGTGGCGCATCCTTATTTGTGGACGAAGCCCCCTAAAGGTTTGGGTGTTCAAGGCTTGGACCCCAAATAGGGTTCAAAGTTTTGAGATATGACCACAAGTGCTGATTTCTTCAATGGATTAATCCATTGATGGACTCACAATTTGATGCCATTAGACTGCAGTGTAGAAACTGAGTTTAGAAGTAACCAGCTGTTGGCTTCTGGACACATGAGCCAGAGTCAACCTTGCCCTCTTTAACTTGTTTCTCTCAGGTATTTGTCACAGCCACAACAGGCCTGACATACACAGAGCTTATTTGGAATAGGGACTTTACAAATTAATTACGCTAATTAGGTTAAGGACCTGGGGCTGAGATGATCTAGGATTATTTGTGTGGGCCTTAAGTCCTTACAGAAGATGCAGAGAGAGAAGGAAAGATCCTGTAAAGAGGGAGGCACGGACTGGAGTTATCCAGTCGCAAGCCATGCAAAACTGGATGGAGCTGGAAAGAACAAAAAAAAGGAATCTCCCATTGGGCACCAGGAGAACAGCCCTGATGGTAGCAGCATCACCTCACACTTCAGACTCCTATAACCACAATAGAGTTGATTCCTATCACCAGAAGTCATCAAGTTTGCAAGAGATAGCAAGGAAGATGGCCTTTGGAATAAGAAAGAGATGGGACCTCTAGCTTATAAGCTAGGGGAAGAAATGGCGAAGGAAGAGCCAAGCTGGCCAGGGAAAAAGCCAGGGAGAGAGGCTGGCTGCACCAGCAGTAAAAAGAAGACCCAGAAGCTCAAAGTGCTCCTACACTAAAGAGCAACCTGAACGTCAATCTTGACTCGGTCAGTTTTATTAGCTAATGGGGACTCACTAGACATGCTCCTTCAAGAAAATAAATCCACAATGTGCTGTGGTAGAAATATCAATATAATAGAAAAAAAAAAAAAGGAGAGTTGAGCTAGCTCTGAATATCTGATAGTCCTTCCCTTTGTCAAGAAAAATCCTTGAAAAACAAAACCTGGGGGTCCACAGCCTTAACTCCAGAACCTGTGAGTGCTGCTTACTTGACAAGGGACTCAGCAAATGCAATTAAATAAGGATTTGGAGGTGAACTGATTATCCTAGATTATCCTGGTGGGCCCTAAATATAACCACAAGCTTCCCTTTAAGAGGGGAACAGGGAGAAAGTGGAGAGACCACAGGAGCAAAGATTGAAAAAAAAAAAATCATCCTTTACAGACAGAAGGGGCCACCAGCCCAAGGAAGCAAATTCTCTCTGAGAATCCACGAAACTGTAAGGGAACAAACCCTGGTGTTTTGAGATTTAAAATGTCATAACTTGGCAGAGCAGCGATAGCAAATTAATTTTTATGTTTCTATTCTTTCTGAGACTCAAGTAAGGCTTTCTTCTCTGAAACCTTCCTGAGGCGACACCCCCTTTCTTCCACCTCTTAGCTCTGCTAAGCTGGTCCCAGTTAATTCTTCACCAGTTCATAGTCATCACCTTGCATTCCTGATTAATACTTCCCAGCTCAGTCAGAGAGCTCCTAAAACTAAGCAGTATGAGGCTTAGCTTGTGAGAATGGCTAGGTGTGTAAATCAAGTTTCAGGACCTAAGTTTGGATCCCAGAAGCCAAGAAAACCGGACATTGTGGCCCATAACCCCAGCACTCCTACTGCACGAGGAGAGGCAGAGAAAGGAAGTCCTCCAGCCAGCTAGCCTGGCATACACAGCAGCCAATTACAAACACTGTTTCTACCAATATGAAAGGTAAGAACCAACACCCAATGTTGTTCTCTGACTGCTATGAGCTCCCTGAAACATAATGACAGACACACACACACACACACACACACACACACACACACACACACACAAAACCTAAACATTATTGCAATGGTTCTCTGTCCTCCAAGAAAGACACATTCCAGATCCTCAGCTAATGCCTGAAACTATGAAGAGCACTCATACCCACGGATACCTGTTTTTCACCTCCCCCTTTATGAAAAGCTTAACTGGTAAATTAGACTCAGTAGTGGATTAACAGTGATAACTAATAATATAATATTATAGTAAATGTGTATGCATGATCACTCTTACTAGGAACATTATTAAATAGTAAGAGTTTCTGAGAAAACCAATCTGATTAACTGTGATGGTTTCTAAATGACTAACAGGCAAGTAGCACTGAAACACTGCACAAAGGAGAAAGGCTTGTCTCAGAAAGGATGGGTCAGTATAGCGTATGCTCTCACACTGTTCAGAACAACAAGCAATTTTAAACTTGGAAATTAGCGAACCGGTGGTGGCGCATCGGCTAAACTCGGAAATTGTTTATTTCCAAGACTTTTCATTGTATTATTTGGGGCCTTAAGATAACATACAATAACTGAAATTGCAGAAAGAAAAACTACAGATGTGGGGGCCGGGAGACATTTCGAAGAAAACAATCAGAAAATCTACCTATGCAGTCACACACCCATCTTGCTCTGAAAAGGACTTCAGAATAATCTGTTTCCCCCAACAATGTTCACACAGACAAATACAGGTGGGAAAACTCACTGAGTTTCAGGCCAAGATGTTGTGCACTGTACTCTGTGAGAACTATGTCTCAGTAAGAAACCAGATGGGGCTGGAGAGAGAGAAAGGCCTTAGTCAGTGAAGTACTTGTCTTGCAAGCCTGAGGACCTGAGGGAGATCCCAGAGCCCACAATGCTTGCTTGTTTTGTGTTTGTTGTTGTTGTTTGTTTGTTTAAAAGACCATGGGTCTGTAATCCCACCTCTGAGGAAGTAGAGACAATTTCACGGGGTTCACTGGCTAACCAGCCTAGCAAGGCAAGCAAGAAACTGTTTCAAAAGATGGGTGTCCTAACCTGAGAAACTACCCCTGGGGTTGTCTGCTGAACTCCACAAAAGCAAGTATATACATGTACATGGTACCTGCATACATACACATATACACACACTCAAAAGAATGAACACAAAAAGAGAATAAGCTGACTTCTTTTTCGATTCAGAGCAGAAGGCTGTTTAAAAAGTCTCTGAGAGAGAAGAAAAATCAGTAGCATATGCCAAAATGAAAAATTAGGTCATTGTTGCTCTCCTGTAATCCAAACTAGGCTCGAACTCTCGATCCTACTATCTCTACAAATGCTGGAATTAGAGAGTCATGTGCTTGCCACACCGAACAAGAAATAGAGAAGCGGGTATTAGGGAGGAAGGCAGGAGGATGGCTAACACAGAAAGAAAAAAACAAAACATTGAGAGAAAAATGCATGCGGGGCCCATCAGAAGGGGTCAATGAGTAAACTCCTGGGGAAGGACTTTGAAAGAATTAAAGAAAAAGAAATAAACCATAAGATTAGAATGTACAAGGCATTTGTACAGAAGGCCTCTGATAAATTTTTTTTTATCTCTAATTAAAATAGAAAGATGTATTTTACATTTCAACTCATTACGGGCAATGCATACATAAAACTGAAACTGAAAATTTCATGAAATAATTCTTATCCTTGCAAGACATGAATTTTTATCCAAAGCTTCTGTTTCCTTTTATTTATAAGCTTAGATGTTACTCACTAAATTGACCCAGTAAATGGACTAAAACCAATAGTTTTCAAAAATAAATAAATAAATAAGTACGATGACCTACATGTCAAGGTCAAAGATTGACCTAGTAAAAAGATGGTAAATTAAAAAAAAAAAAAAAAAATCCCACCCAACTCTCTCTTAATTTTATGGCAATGTGGGAGGAGGGGAGACTTATAACTTTTGCTGTATAACAAAGAGAAGGTTTTTTTTTTTTTAAAGCTTTAAAATTTAACATCAGAAACAATCTCTTTTCCAAGGGAAGCTTTGATTTGCTCATTACAATTCCCTACTCAACCCCCACTAACTCCCAACCCATCTGGCTCTCAAATTTGAGACCTGCTTTGACATTGAATGCTCCGTTCAAGGAACTTATCTACTGTGAGGTATGCAAAGGTAAACCAGACCTGGTTCTTACATCCGAAGACTCTGAGGTCTGCTAGAAATAACTACAAAAGAGCTGGAGAGTAATGATGTAGGATATACATCAACAGATTTGATACAGGTGCTTCATGGAGAAAGAGATGGTGTTGGGAAGAGAACAGGAGGGCAGGGAGAGAGCTGAGGCAGGCACAAAGAGGTACAGGAAGCTTGGCTGTAACCATTTAGAGCATGTACCAAAATTTTCTGCTGGCCTCCCATCACGATGGCATGATACCCACTTTCCTGGAATCCACGCTCCATGACAGCTCAACAAATACAACTGCAAGAAGTGACAGTAACCGTTTCTAGGATCAGATCTTTAAACAAAAAATTTGCAGCTCCCATCTTCTGCTCCTGGACCTTGGCTGCCATGTTCTGGGGAAGCTCACACAGCCTGTGTGGAGGCCATTGTAGGTAAGTATTTCAGTCGCCAGTCCCAAGAGCTCTCAACTGACAGCATTCAGCAGCCAGACGTGAGGGAATGGAAAAAATGAACTGTCAGAGGGACCAGGTCATCAAATGTTCCCAGCTGCGGCCCTAGACATGAGACAGAGAATAGATGCCCTCGCTGTATGTAACACAAGCCCTGACTCACTAACAGTGAGCGTCATCAAATGAATGTCAGTTAGTTTCAGGGGCCATGTTATATGAAGAGTTGACTGGGGTCGGAGCAGTCTAGTTGAGACATTTCTGCATTATAAGAAGATGTGCTACAAAAGTTTGAAAGGAAACCTCACCTATCTTAAAAGTCAATGTAAGCAGTTTAAAGGTTTCTTCCCTATAAGAAAGTGGCTACCTCACAGACTGGTCAAGGATTTGTATGAGTGGATTTAAAAGATTATATGAACAGCTGTAATAAAAGAAGCATGTCAGAAACTGAGAGAAAGATCAGATGCAGATAAACAATGCTGGCTATGGTTTTTCTAACCATAGCCAATTTAAAGATGAATTATAGGAGGAAAAAAGATCATGTAGAATAATCTGAAGGCAGTGGCAGTTCACACTGCTCTATCACCCAAGCATGTGCAGACTCCACGCAGACTCTCTTCTCATAGTTCAAGCCTAGCTTGAGCAGTCATTCACTCTTGCCCTGACCAGAACTCGTCGTGTGACTAAACTTCCCACCCATGATTGACTGACGCTTTCTCAAAATGTCTTGTCCTTTGACATAATCCACTAACTGTACATCACATACCGTTAAGTTCAGAAGCCAAATTTCTGTAACATTCTCTAAAGCGTTTATATCTTACTTTCCGTCCCTGTTGTTTTTATCGGTGAGAAACAAACAGTTCTTTCAGGGAGGAAGTGCTGACAATACTGTTTCCAAGTTCCATACAGTCAACTGATGGAAAAAAAAAAAAAATACTGGAAGTCATGAAAATCATAAATTACTTAAAAATATTTTTACACTCTTCACTCAGTGCTTGGGTGAACTTTTTGAACATAGTAGCATCCACACAGGTAGAGTTCATGCAGAACACTAGAGCACCAGAATGAGCCTACAAACATTGCACAGCACTCAGATAGCCTACCACGGTTAGCAGAAACAGAGTCATGGGTCAAAGCTGCCAACTTCAAAGGTTTGTTCTTCTTTCAAAACTCAGTAACTCTTGGCACACCGCTTACAATTACACAAAGTATTCTACACATAAATTTACTCACATTTACTTCATTTTCAAAAATGACTCATTGTTAGCAGAAGACACAGGCCACAAATATACACGTACCAGCCAGCAAGAATAACGAGCAAGCCTAACTGCTTGAATTGTGGCCATTTTTCTCCTTCACGCTCTGCTCTCAGTTCCCAGAATAGTCAACCTTAACCTTCTGCTCCAAGGGTCAGTGTTTCCTGCAATGGCTTTTAACTTAGAGTCGGTAGGTTCATTAGAGACTGCAGCATCGCTATGTAGACTGGGGTGAGCAGCTACCTTATCGAACAATGAACATTCAGAGAATCTTTGGAAATGGAAATTCAAAAAGAAGAGAAAGGCAATTTCAGAAAATTGCAAAATTTGAAATATATGTCAACAAAGAAACTTCCAAAATGATCAGACACTAGATGCTTCAGAAAAACTACACTGAGAATCCCAGTCTCAGCCAAGATTTGGGAGCAGATCTTACAAAATGTAGAAAGTAGCTCCCTAGGAGCTTTAAAGGAACAATAAAGCCATACAAGATTGACACAGTATCCTTCTCCAGTAAGACCCCCACACTAGCAGGTAAGGGACTTTATCAAGCATATAGCCAAGTCTCTTATAAAATATTTGTGATTTAACATGGATTTCAAAAGTTGAAGAAACGTGACTGTTAAGTCTCTACATCAAAGGTAATGTTTAGAATTCAAATCTTTCTTAAAATGATAGATAACACACAGAAAGAGAGAGAGAGAGAGAGAGAGAGAGAGAGAGAGAGAGAGAGAGAGAGAGAGAGGAGAGTCTATTGATATGGATGGGACCAGCCAAACTAAAAAGCAAGCAAAACTGAGGTCCTAAAAGACAAGTGGCAAGTGGAGAGCAAGGGAACATGGACCTAGCAACAATACCCACGAAAGATATTTCCGATTTCTGTTAGTAGCCAGACTCAGAGAGTAGGACAGTGTGACCCTCCTAATATAGCAGTCTGGGCTACATAAAACAAATGTGGAAGTTTAAAAAAAAAAAAATGATAGTACAGAAATAGTTCCTAAGCTTTCAACTGCATGCAGCTCAGAGCAGTTTGATGGCATCCAGACCGTCCTGCCACCTCTGTTATTTGAACATCCATGCAGCAGGTCCCATGGCGTTCTGTTCAGCTAGCCCTTACATGTTATTTAACAAAGGCCTCAAACTTTCAAATAAGGAATGCTGATTTGAGTGGCTGAAAGAAGCCATGAAGAACTTGCTTCCTTTAAGTCTCTGGAGACCAGACCCATCTACATGTATCAATCCTCCTGCTTCCACCTCAACATACTACAGGTGTGTTCCACTGTGCCTGCTATAGTCAAAATTGTATAAAAGGCTATCCCTCAAAACTGGTGCTAGTGATCATCCCAAGATTCAAATCTAATCAAGTCTCTTCCCTGCCTACAACTCCTCAATAGATACAAAGTTTGAGACTGATATTAGAATTGTTTGGCAAACAATAAGTTGTCTTGGTAAGGGAATCCCCTCCTCATCTCTCCAGCTCAGAGTCACTAGGGCACACACACACACTGTAAGCTATTGTTTAACTAAACTATCTGAAGTTCCCAGAGTGCACCATGTTTTCTCCCTATGCCCTCCACCTCGGTGTGGAATGCTCTCCATGCTGAAGTACCCTTCCTTACATCACCAGACAAAATTGCTACCCAAAGTCTCAATACCTTAACACTCACCCTGTCAGGACCCTGCCTACTTACTTTCCCAAAAGTGAGTAGGTATTTCCCCCTTGCATCTCTGCTGCACATAGCACGTCTTCTGTACTGGTTAAACTGTGCCCAGCCATCTATTCATGTGGCTCCCTCACTAAGCCAAGAATTCTCCTAGAGCCAGGAATAGCACTTCTGGGCCTTGTATCATTAGCACAGAACCTGAAACATAGTATTCAGAGACAAAGGAAAAGTTGAAAAGTTAAAAAAAACCTGAGTCAAAGAGACAGAAATAAAGAAAGAGTAAAGCATTTTTTATTACCATTTCATTCTAGCCTGACAGTGGCTCACAACTTTAATATCAGCAGGTGGGAGGCAGAGGCAAGTGGATGTCTGTGAGTTCAAGGCCAGCCTGGTCTACAAAGCCAGTTCCAGGATAGGTTGTTACACACAGAAAAACCCTATCTCAAAAAAAAAAAAAAAAAAAAAATCATTCTATCTTCAGACATGTATTTCTAGTTATCTTTTCCTGATCTGATTTATTGCCAGGTGTGGTAACACACAACTTGAATCCCAATACCAGGGAGACAGAGGCAGAAGGATCTCTGTCATCTCAAAGCCAACCTAAAGTACATAGTACATTCCAAGTCAGGATGAGCTACAAAAATTAAAAATATGGTTAAAAATAAAAATAACAAATTCATCAAGGGACCAACAGCAGGCACAGAGAGAGCAATGACTCTGTCACGGGACTGGCACACATCAAGTGCAGTAAAAGTGTCTTTATCCACAAAACAAACTTTATACTCGCCCAGCATTACAGAAGAACCAGCCTCTTTCAATGGCTTATCACAAAGGGGAACATTGTCCCAGTCAGAATAAAAAAAAAAAAAAAAAAAAAAGGGACTTTGAGGGTTTTAAACCAACTATAGCCTGTTCTGTAAGTAAACTCACATGTATCCCCAATCATCAGACGTGCCAGGCATGGTGGCTCCTACCTGGAATGCCAATACAGGGAAGGCTGAGGCAGGACTAACTCAGGTTCAAAGCCAATGTGGGGTACTTCCTGAGTTCTAGGCCGGTTTGAGCTACAGTGTGAAAACACTAAGATAAAATGCCAATTTCTTCTGAGTCAGAGCTGTGGTAGAGGATTGTGGGTAGTTTGGGGAGAATCTCTTCCACTCCAAATGGCAGCAAGCATCATCCTCTGAGTTGTCCCTGCCGGGCCTGTAATCTTTCCACAGGAGGGTGGCCGAACCAAGCAGAGGGAAATAACTTTATAGTCTGTCTGACTCATATTTTGCCCTTTGCTCCTCCCAAAAGAAATAAGCTCTTAATGGTACTTCTTTTGATGACCAAACATTAACTCATCCTCTTCAATCTCCTTGATGACTAAGACGTTCCTTACTTCATCATGAAACCATCTAGAAACACAAGAAAATGAGTCTAATTTTTAGGACTTCTCCTCAATCCAGGATATCCTAAGAAATAAAAAAATTAAAAAATTAAAAAAAAAAAAAAAACAGCAATGCAAACTGAATTACACAAGAGAGACTACACTCTACCAGCCCTTAGTAGAGGCAGAAAAGATATTATAGGCTTTTGTCATCCTGCGGCTGTAATTAAGATTGGAAAAGAGCCTACAGAATTCCCCTCTAAGAGGGTGGATTGAATCCCTGCTACCTCATCATAGGGCCCCACTGGTGTGCTCTCTGGAAAGTTCCTCTGCATATTTCCAGCTTCCCAGAAGGGATGTTTTCCTACTTTCAACGGTTTACTGCTCAAGTTAAAGCCCCTCCTCGCTAATCCAAACCTCTGTCTCTTGTTCTAACTTACGGATTCCATTTCTCTATTCTCTCATCATTTCCCTTCTCCAAATCCTAATACTGTGGATTTAATGACTCATCGGGAAAACACAAATAAAAACATAAAAACTTGAAAGTGGTTCACTGTGATTAAAAAGGAGACAATGTACTGCAATAACAACCTGCCTCCATCCTCACCTATTCCCTGGGTGTCCATGACCTGATCGGGAAGTGCATACTGAACACAGTAGGCTTTGCTGGTCAGTTAGAGTCCAGAGTCGGTGGGGGAGGGGGAGACGTTCACGCATCTCTGTGCTTGTCCCTGCTCCACAGCTTGTGAGACGCTCTCATATGGAGGCAGCCTCTACACAAAGAACACACACACACTGGTTTATGATGGCTTGACTTAATGATTTTTGTATTACTTTACAGTAGGTTGAAACATATGTACATTTAATAAATCCTCTATTACCCACACCTAGAAATGGAAATCTAGGAGACAGTGGGAAAACAAAAAACAAAACAAACAAACAAAAAAAAACAAAAACAAAAAACAAAAAAAAACTTGCCTCATAAGACTGGTAATCTGGGTTTCATCCCTGAAATCCACATTACAGGGGGAAAGAGACAATTGACTCCACAGTTACCTTCTGACCTCCACATGCCTACCATGGCATGCATACACCTACCCATCCATACCTAACACACAGGAATAGTACTTCTTTTAACATGAGGCCAGGTGTAGTGGTGCACAACTTTAATGCAGCACTCGGAAGGCAGAGACAGGTTAATTTCTGTGTGTTCAAGGCCAGCCTGCTCAACAAAAAGCTACAAAATGAGGCCCCATCTCAAAAAAAGTAACATGAAGAAGAAAAGAAAAAAGCCAGACAGGGTGGCACAGCACAGTTTAATCCTAGCAGTCAAGAGGCAGAGGCAGGGCAGGTCTTGGTGAATTTGAGGCCATCCTGGTCTGCAAGCTCCAAGACAGCCAAGGCTACACAGAGAGAAGGAGACTCTGCCTAGAAAGAAAGGAAAAGAGGAAGGGAGGGAGGGAGGGAGGAGGAAAAGGAAGAAGAGGAGGAGGAGGAATGAAAAAAAGAATGAAAAGAAAAAAGAAAAGATGCAAAAGTGGGAGATTAGTGAGGTGGCTGAGTAGGTAAGAGCATTCAGTTAAATCTCTGAAACCTGTGCTTGAAAGAGAAACCCAACTCCTGAAAAGCTGTTCTCTGATCTCTAAAGATGTGCCTTTGCAGGCAAGTACACACACACACACACACACACACACCCTACAAAGCAACAAAGCGGTTTTTTTTTTTTTTTTTTTTTTTGGTTTTGGTTTTGTTGTTGTTGTTGTTTTAGTTTAGTTTATTTTTTTTTATGTAAATTGTGATTCTTCCCATAATATATAAACAGTTACTTCTACCCTTCTCAGCCTCAAGCTTAAGACTGATGCTCTATAGCATATCGTGTGGCTAGACTAAGATGTTACCGAGTTAAAAAGCATTTTGATTTTGCATATTTTCAACTTATACTGGGTTCATTGGACACACAGCTTCCTTATAAATCAAAAGCATCTGAATAGGGTATCCCAAAACAGAATGATAAAGGCCAGGTATTTTTAATGTTTACAAAACACCCAAGACAGATGATAGCACTGGACTAACCTCAAGAATAATTGCATGGTCCAGTTATGACACGGTTCAACCTACAAGATCCATGATGCCTCTGTGCATCCTATTGTTGGATTCCTGCAACTCTATCTCTCAAAGGTAACTGGAAACATCTTGTGAGTGGGCAGTCCCCCTCTATCTACCCCTCCCACACTGCCCAATGTCCCAAAGTAGCAGTGAGTGGGTAAGCAAATAAAAAACTCAACTACAAACACTGAACACTGGTCTCGACCTTGGGGATTTATAAACTAACTGGAAACAGAAGACAAAAAAAAAAAAAACCCAAAAGATTTCCAACATACTCTCCATTAATATAATGGAGATATGTATATGTATGTGTATATGTATGTGTATGTGTATATGTATATCTCACACCAGAAGTCAGATTTCCATCCCAGACCCAGCCTGAAAACCATTACTCATCACCAAGTCCTTGCTATATTTAAACTCCAAGGCATCCCTTCCCTGAAAAGTGGAATAATCCTATTGTCTGCCCTGCTTCCTGTAAGGGTGCCTCAGAGGGTCACCAATGCCACGCTCTGGGAAAGCTCCAAAGGGCTTCCAGAAGTCAGGGACATGAACAAAGGTTGGACTCTTATCACACCCTATCTTATCACCACCATAAAAAGAACCCTTAAAGATATTTCTAAACACATAAATTCTGATCTTGCCATTGTTGTGTCCAGGGAATGACAAAAGAAGCTTCAGGGGAGAGGGAGAAGAAAAGCAAAAATAAAATAAAATAAAATAAACAAAAAACAAACAAAAAAACAACAACAAACTTCATGGAGTCCTGAGGGTCTCAGACATCTCCTGTGAGTATCTGGCCACCCCTTACGTATTTACTTAAGGAGTAGCCTCTGTGAATAAACTGGTGTCTACTCAACAGGCCAGGGCTTATCTCCTGAAGTAAAGTATCGTCTTGGGCCTTTTCTTTAGTAAAAAACTTCAAGCCCTTACTTCTAGCTAGCCACTACCACCATCACCACCTCCTCCTCTTCCTCCTCCTCCTCTTCCTCCTCCTCCTCTTCCTCCTCCTCCTTGTCAGCACAGGACAACTTCATTGGCTTCATGCTGAGTCTATAGATATATCACAAGGACCTCCCAAATGACCAACACATACTAGCTTCTTGAGCTCTTGGGCATGAGTTTATCAGGTGGCCCACAGTACCCTTCCTAGCATTCCAGTCATCTCCCAGCTGTCCCCACACCGATTTCCCCAGACACTCATGCCAGACCCCAGGGCAGAGCTACTCTCTGACCTTTCTCCCTGCAGAATGAGATCCCCACTCAAACGTCCCGGCTGCTTGTACTAGAGTATGTGCTTATCTCTCCCTGCCCAGGTGCTGGTCCTCTGAGTTCATTCTGGACAGTTCTACCAAGTGCCCTCACGCCATCAATCCAAGTCACCTTCCAGTGTTCACGGACAGATAATTACTCCAGATCCCACCCCCTCCCAGATCCTTACCTTACCTGTGTGATGCTGTAACTCAACAGTTCAGCATTCCAGAAGGCCTTTACAATGCTACTGGGCCACTCCCATTGCTAGGCAGACTCCCCGGTGCTCCTCCTTGCCTTTCCAGCCAGCCATCCCTCCCACAGAGCAAAGCACAGAGGACTGATGATCTCCACCCCCCCACCATCCCCCACCGACCCACACGCTGCTGAGTGTCATTTTGGCTCTTTTCTTTTTCATGGATAATGTTCTTTTTCTATTGCATATTAAAATAAATCCATAAGTGGCACATCAAGACTGCATTTCCACACATTTAATTGCTTTGAACAACTTTCACACATGATAGAATGACTTGGGGACCCTCAAAACATTCCATGGTATCCCAGACCAATTTAGTCACAAGCTCAGCAACTGGGATGGGGCACAGGGATGCAGACAAGGCTGGGAACCACTCCATCAGAATGTGGCTCTGGCTGGTATTTAAGGGAAAAGGAAAATTCCTATGTATGGTAAACAATCAGAGCACCAGCCTTGGCTCGGGACCTTAATTCTGAAAGTCCTATATCCCAGGACATCCTAGATTCCCAGGCAAGCCCAGACAGCTGGCCTCCCAACACAGATAAGGCAGTGTTGAGAGTCGGCAAAGCAAGGCTGGCTTTCCCAGAAAGTACTCAGCAGAAGGCAGTCCGCTAAGCCTGCAGTGTTAACAGCTGCACTGGGTTCCTCTGTGGAATAAATTTGGAAGACCCCAGGGATGTCCCAGTAGAAGTGATTAAGTTAATGATTTTCCTCATCACAGATACTTTGGAACTCCAACGTACCTTCTACGCTGTCTGAGACAATGCGTTTCTTACACTTATTTGAGGACCTTTTAGTGGAACTCCCTGGATATCAGTTAAGTTCCTGATCTTAATTTTTTTAAATGTACGACTAGTGTGTGTGTGTGGGGGGGGGGGGGGGGGGGAAGAATACCACAGCATATATGTGGGGATCAGGGAACAACTATGTTGTCAGTTCCCTCTTCCAACACGTGGTCCAGAGACAGAATCCAGGTCCCTGAGATTTCTTTTACTTGCTGAGCCAACTTGCTGCCTGTTTTAGGTTTTCGAGAAGCATTTGTGTGTGTGTGTGGGGGGGGGGGGGTGGAGAACTCATTCAGTAAACTGTCTGCTATGCAAGCACAGGACCTGGGTTCAGATTCCCAAGAACCCACCCACGTAAAAACCAGGTGTGGGTAACACGGGCCTTTAAATCCCATCTTGGGGCTCCAGGAACAGGAAGATCCCTGAAGCTCGCCGGAAGCTCTGGCTAGCCAGATCAGCCAAATTAAGGCTTGAGATTCAATGAGAGACTCTATCTCAAAAAATATACGTGAAGAGCAACGGAAAAAGAGACACTACACACTGACCTCTGGCTTCCACACAAATCAACTGGACACACCACACTGTTCCACAAACACACACACACACACAAACACAAACACACACACACCAACATTTAGAAAATGTGAATCTGGTATCATTTCTGCATCATTAAGCCTGTACTTAAAAAAAATAATAATAATCAATACCCCTTAGCAGGTGGTTTGTCCCCTCCCACTGGCTGTCTGCTCATCTGATCTGACTCCTAAAAGCATTCAAATCACCTGCTTATAGCAATGAGGAGCTGGGTCCAGTTCAGCAGGATTCCCAGTAAACAGACCCAAGCCTCTGTGTTTCTAATGGCTCCACTGGCACCATCTCTGATCCCACCAGTACTCACTTAGAAAAGGGACTCTGTTTAGGTCTACTTTTAAGGTTGATTGGGGGGGAGGATGTCCATCCCACCACCACCACCACCCCTAAAAGCCTCTGCCTGGATGGCCCTTGGCTACCTGAGAACAAACATGCCGCTGAACCTTCAGGAGCAGCTCCTAAACATCCCTTCCCTGGAAGGTGACCCTTGACTCCCTATTAAGCAGTAGTGCACTCCCCAGCATGACTTTTCATATACAGCCACATGCAGAGACTCTGTTGTCTGCCTCTACCCAGCTGAGCTTTCCAATAGCCTGTCACTATGCTCAGTGACTAGCTACTCATGGAAGGAGATACTAGCCGGAAAAAGAGCATCCCCCAAGAAAACAGGGCTAGGACTAGGGGAGTTGCTCCATGGCAGGGCATCTACTTACAGTGAACAAGACCCTGGGTTCTACCTCTGACATGGAAGCAAAGGGCAGAAAGACAGAAGAGGAAAGACAAAGCTGGTGAAGAAAAGAAAGAGGGAGACAGAAAAAGAGGGCAGGCTGCTACAGTGGTTTATGCCCATAATCTCAGCATCTGAGGCTGAAGCAAGAGAATGATGAATTCAAAGCCAACCTGGGCCCAGAGGAAAAAAAATCCCAGGGAGGATTGGGAGTTCAAGGTCCTAGACTTCAAAGAGTCTGAGGCCAACCTAGGCTACAGGAGATACTGTCTCAAACAACAGTGACAAACAGGCAAATAACAACAACAAAACCCAGAAAGGGAGGGGACCACACACAGACAAGTCTGCTGATGTAGACATCCATGACTTAGGACCCTCAGCAGGAGAGTCTCTGTCACCTTCAAAGAGGCAAATCAAAACAGAATAGCCTCACTCCTCTGCTTGTTTGTCTGCCACTGTACAAAACATAAGACGAAACTCTCAAGCTTCTTGAAAAGTCAGCCTAGATAATCATCAGATAAACATTTAACAGAAAATCAACAGTCGAAGTGGGACATGAAGCACACTCCCCACCAAGTCCCCTGCATCCTCTTCACCGAGAATCTCCCTCCCACGAGGTGAGGTTTAAACAAACCTCTGTGAAGGGTTCCAGAGCAGGCTCAAAGCAGTCACGGTTGTCAAAATCATGGGCGGCATATCCCACTTAAAACAGGATTTGAAAAGTGTCAATAGTTAACAATTAGACACTTGCACCAGGTCTACTAAACTTGCAACCTGTGAAATTAAAACCAGCCTCTCAAAAATGTGACTCACTCCCGGATCATAATTTAACCCTAAAGTAGGTATAAAAGCTGTCACCCTACAGAGATGGCATGCGCAAAGGCCACAGTACTGTGGCACATCATTATCAGGAGGGTGGCCACCTTTAACGCTACATTATGGGGGTAACAGAGTGTTCTGGTATTGACTCCACTTCCTTGTGTTTAAAGACTGTCCCATCCCAATCATCATGCCCCACAGCCCTGACAGGGCATGCTACTGTGCAGTGTATTCCCAGGTAGCTCTTTTCCCCCTTATGGTAGGGCTTCATAGCCATACATCTAAAAAGTACTAAGGAAAATTTAACTATGATTTAGAACTGGCCATAATGGCAAACACCTATAATCTTAGCACAGGACACAGAGGCAGGAGGATTACTGCAAGTTACAGGACAACTAAGACTACATATGGAGACCCTGACTTCCCCCCAAAATGTATAGTGTATCCATGAAGATTCACCTAAAGTCATAGTTTTAGTGACTACATACAATTCCACTTTCTAAAGAGACTTGAAGACTTGTTCTTTATTTTTGTTTTTGATTTGTTGTTTTTACTACTACTCTATAGCTAAATGAATTAATTTGTATATGGAAAGAGGATTAGGAAATGCAAAATAAAAGTCAATCAAGGGCTCAAAAATGCTCTAGAAATAAACTTTATATTAGCAATTCAGAAATTCCAAGTGGATCAAATGAAAAACACACGCACAGTCTTTGACTGGGGAGCATAAATTCTAAAGAAAAAAAATGCAGTAGAAAGAACAAACATGAATTTTATACTATTCTGTGTTTAAATTTTTAGATATATCTAGCTTGGGAAGTACAAAGAAGTGCAATGGTATTACCAAAACCAGTGATGAAGTCCTAGTAATGTACTTCCTGGCTCACACAGGTCCTGGGGCTCCCTCTCCCCACCCCCCACTCCCTCCCCCCCCCTAACACCAAGGAAAAGAAATCTGACCAAATACTTCAAAAATAACCTAATTTTATTATCTTCTTCATCTTACAGAGTGAGCAGAAGCAGTCCCCTCTTGTCTGCTTCATAATCATAAATAAAATTTCGCTGTTTCCTATAGACTGTCCATCACCAGCCTGCTGCTTTTTTTAAGCTATTAAAAATAAAACATTTTTCCTACATATAAAAATCCATTGTCTCTATTTGTAATCAATAATAAAGAGCTGACTATCTCAGTTTCTTGGTCACTAAATGCTTACTTACCACTCACAATATTTAAAAAAAAAAAAAAAATCAGCCATCAGCCGTATAAGCTCTGCTTTTAACATAAAGCATAGGCAGACACGGCACTTTAAAACAATCAAAGTAAAGCTGTGGTTTGCAAGGCTTCCAAAGCCCACAGTTATTCACAGACTCAAACGTACATGGAAAAAAAAAATCGCCAGACTCCACTTACTGGAAAGACCAAAAAAGAGAGGCTAGAGAATTATTTAACATTAGGAAGAACCAAGCCTCTGCCCTTCTTGACAGACAGGAAAACACTGAAAAGAAAATTACTTTCTGTGACCACATAACTGGCTTTCAGCAAAAGCAGACAGGGCTGGGTCTCTGGACCCTCCGTTCTCGCCGTGCATTGTGCTTTCCCGACACAAATGAAAAGGCCGATCTGGGCTGCAGCCTATATGAAATTTACAAAGCAAATAGCAATCTTTGGTATTTATTCCCAGATGTACAAGATGGGAATTAGTAAGTGAAGCTAGCCAGACGCAGACGCTCCATGTACAGTGATGCTACCCACCCTCAAGGGAGTGCCTTCCAAGACACCCCATGGATGCTTTCGATGAGGAGTATTGAAACCTACATAAACTATGCTCTCCCTACTATGTGCATGCACACCTATGGTAAAGTAAAATAAACAAACTAGACAGAGGAAAAGATTAAATAATAAAGCAGAATAATGACTATAATATAATAAAAGTTGTTTTACATTTTCAAACTATTTCTGGAACTTCCCATGAAATATTTTCAGACTACAGTCGAGCACTGGCAATTGGAAGCATGAAACAGAACCATGGATAATGGGGGGCGGGGAAGGCATACATAAACACAGTCAACACCACAGTGCGCCTAAAAACTGTCACTGCAGTTCTGCATACACACACTCGGTCGCTGAGATACTACAACGCACGAAGACGTCGTCTAAAGCAAAATCTGAAATAATGATCGCATAAATTATAGTGCATAATGAAAGGCCTTCTGAAGCAAGAGACTGGGTGGGAGACAGTGCAGAGATGCGCTCACCAAGACACTCAGGATGAGTGAAGGCCTGGGTTGAACCCTCAGAACTGAAAGCCAAAAGCTATGAAAAATAAATAAGAAGCTACTTTGTCCATACTAACAAGGGAAATTTTCCAAGACTTGTTAAGTTAAAAAAAAAAAAAAAAAAAAAAAGGTACAGCACAGAAACGTGTACAAGAAACAAACACACATAGGAACAAAAACATATTCACTGCCATCGGAACAGTGGTGTACACCTGAAGTTCCCACTACCTGGGAGGCTAAGGTAAAATGACTGCTTGAGCCATAAAGAACTCCAGTCCAGCCTGGGAACCATGGCAAGACTCCATCTCCAACAAACAAGCCGCCATATGACTGTAAACGTAATTAAATGTTATCGCTAAGAGAATAAACAACTTGGATTTTTCTTATACTTTTTTTTCTGTATTTACTTTTTCACTTACTCACTTTACATTCCACTCACTGTACCCTTCCTGGTCACCAGCTTCCACAGTCCTTCTCCTCTGAGCTGGTGAGAGCCCCCGCTGGGTATCACCCCCCCCCACCCCCCACCCCCGCTCCCCAACCCCCCCTCCCGCCCTGCAACCCTAGCACTTCAAGTGTCTGTGTAGCTAGGTGCATCCTCTCCCACTGGGGCCCCACAAGGTAGACCAGCTAGAAGAACATATCACACATACACACAACAGCTTTTGGAATAAGTCCCTCGAACTTGGATTTTTTTTTTCCCTTCTTTTTGATGCTGGGGCGTGAAGCTGGGGTCTCCCCTATGCTAGGCAAACACTACCACACTGAGATGCAGTAGCCTGCAACAATTCCTCTGACTGTTGATGTCTTTCCTTTATGTACTAGGGGAAAACAGAAGGCGGAAGTGTAAAAGCCACTTCTTACTGTGTGCTCTCTTCCTTTGTATGTTGTGTACCTGTATTCACAACAGAAACTACCAATATCCAAGGAATAACCAAACACAAGGAAGCACATGTATAGAAATGCCTATCAATGTGCACATGGAAAATAAAATGAAGACACATTTCACTATGATATATATTAAAAGGAGTCAAGTGTCACGAAAACAAAATAAACTCATTCCTGGAAGATTTCCATGCATGGCTCAACATCTGAGCAAGCCACCATATGACTGTAAACGTAATTACACCTGTCGATAGAATGTTCTGACCAGTGAGACCTTTGGGGATCCAAAGGCAAGCAGGTGAGAGAAGACCAGGATGCTGGGGTGGACCCAGGAAACAAAGAAACTGGAAGTTGAATGGAATCTGAAGCAAGCAGGTTGGAGGTGGGGATATGGATTACTCTGAATTTGTCAAAGGACATTCCATTCTTAGCCAGCTAGAAGCCAGAATAAAACCTCAGCTGAGAGTCTTAATCCATGGACACTTCTCCCCATCCTGGGACTCAATAGCCTCCCCTCCTGTGACCTCCATACAAAGGTAAATAAATGTTGAAGAATCAAAGCACGAAAGTCACAGGATCAAATTCACCTAAGGAAAGCACAGGTAAGTGACAGGTGCCATTCACCAAAGAGAGTCTCCACCTGTCTCTGAGTCTAGGAAAAGATGCTAGAAAAGTGGGCAACTGTTGAGTTTACTCCTTCATTAGAATAAACATTTAATTCACCCGGGAGGCACGACACTTGACCCCAAAAAGTCAATAAGAGACTCTGAACTGTTTGCCTCCGGTTCAATTTGTCATGGACACCTCAGATCACTTCTCCTATCCCAAAAGGGGCCGCCTCCACATTCATCCAGGAATATGGATCCAATCAAAATAAAAGACAAAGCTCCAAAGCCAGCCCCCCTTCAGGAGTCTGGTGCTATCCCTGCCCCCAACCTCTCACAGGACTGAAGGAAAACCTCTACCACATCCTTGCTCCTCGACTAGCACCTCATCCCATCTCAAGCACACTCCTCTTGCCAAGTTTACCTTGTCTTTAAAGATCAACACCACTACCACAGCCACCAAGGTTCCACAGGGCAGATACATTTGCTCATATCCCGCCCTCCTTCTCATCAGAAGAGAATGAGTCAATAAACTCTGTCTCCAGCCCAAAACCAAAATCCTATCCCATCTATTATTGTTTCCTCCTGACTTCTAAGAAACAAATCCTCACTAACTTAAACAAGTCACCTACGCACTAAAGAGTGCGGGTCTCAAGCTTGCAAAGCTACAGGACCAGTGCAGCTAGTGTGTAGGAGGGGCAAGGTAAGCTAGGAAGGTCTTAAAACCCAGTCCAAGAATAAGGTATAAGGAGTAACTATCAGCAGATGTTGGTGTCTAGGGGAACACAGGGTGAGCTGAGACAGAGGCAAACTCAGCACCCATGTCCCCTCAGACAAGTGGCTCACACAGGAACAGGGTGCCAGTCACAAAAATGAATAGAAGCTGGGCTGTCTTAATGGGAAGGGGCCTCATTTTCAATAATGGCAAACTTTTAAGAAATGTTTTAAATACAGCATCAAACCAGAGCAAAACCCTGAGGCACACTAGCCTGGGAACCAGTCTCCACTACTACCTTTACCTGCTACTAAAGAACATGGTGGCCAGGCGGTGGTGGCGCATGCCTTTAATCCCAGTACTTGGGAGGCAGAGGCAGGTAGATTTCTGAGTTCGAGGCCAGCCTGGTCTACAGAGTGAGTTCCAGGACAGTCAGGGCTACACAGAGAAACCCTGTCTCGAAAAACAAAACAAACAAACAAACAAAAAAACAAAGACAAACAAACAAAACAAAACAAACAAACAAAAAAAACCATGGTGATTTTGGTGGCCTGGGTTCAAGCCCAGATGTGTGACCTCAGGCCTGCCATGCTGTCCCATGGGTTTTAGTCTCTCCTTCTGCACAGCAAGGCTAGCAGAAGAAGCTGCTTCGAGTAAATATGAGCATTAAATGAGGGGACATAAGTATGGCTTGTTCAAGGCCAGATCCCCTTCTAGCTTCTTAAGACGGGGTCTCATGTATCCTAGGCCGCCATCAAACTCCCTGTGTAAGTGAGGATGATTCTGAACTTCTGGTCCTCCACCCTCTATCTCTCAAGTACTGCAATTACAAGCATGGACCAGCACACCTAGCTTGAGTAATGTTAGGAATCAAACCCATGGTTTTGTGCAAGTTAAATAACACGTCTATCAATGCTACCATAGCCACAGATAACAGCCTGCTTTCCAGGCATTATCTTAGCCTTCAGCAGGCATCCCAGGACACCATGACAAGGTATCACACTACCCCATCTTACTTCTTCCTCTGCTTCTCCCCTTGCTTACTCCACACAGCCAAGGTACATTGCTGGGACTGTACCTTCCTTGTTTTCCCAGGTCTCGGATGTTCTTCTGAGATATGGCATCTCAAGATGTAAAATCTGATCCAATGATTGAAAACGTGTCCAACTGACACTGTATACAACCTGGTTCCTAACTTCTTAGTTACTAGCACCATTTGCTATGCTTCCCCTTTCACGATTACGAACATTAAAAATGACTGCCACAATGATAACATCAAAATGGCACCTCTTTCCAAGGCTAGCCAAACAGCCACCTCCTCAAAAGTGTCGGGGTTGATCGTATCTCTCTAGACCTTATAACCAAGATCCTTAGCACTCTGCTTCTTCTAGCAGATGTACAATTCTCCTCAAGGACACCTTCACATCTGGTTTTACTGACTTTCATGTTCAGCCCAAGTACAGGAAGACTTGATGAATGAAGAATGAATGAAGACTTGATGAATGAAGACTTGATGATGAATGAAGAATGAAGGAAGGAAGAGCTGAGAGGCTAAATGTAAAGGAGCAAGAATGGGCGAGCATTTCACTCCTAGGGACAATGACAGCAGGTGGATGGCTTGTGACAGGACCAATCCCCATCAGCCTCTCATTGTTCATTTCCAGATAACACATGGAGTCACTGTCCAAACTGCATCCCCATCTTTCCAGTGTGAGCAAGTAGGGTACTCTCGCTTGCCTCTTCAACTGAGAGCAACTGTCCTACTCAAAGATGATCTCTATAAACAGGGAGCTGAGGTCTCCCGCACAGTTTAAATTAATCAGCTCTACCTTTGATGCCAATGGGGCTTAACAAGGTCCCCGTCAGTCCTTCTGATCTGACTTGAGAAAAAGCAAAGACTTTGGGTGAGGGAGAAGGAAAGAGATTGAGCTTTCTGTAGAATGACTAAACCACATGCCTCCCCTCCCAAAAAAACACCTGACAAAATACTCATTCACATTCAATAAACAAATTGAGGCTAATTTTCACAATACCTGAAACGGAACACTTTTTTTTTTTTCTAACTGCTGATTAGGACCCATTAGCAAGTTTTGAAATCAATTTAGTAGATAGAGATCAGAATTTTTTAATAAAAATTGAATAGAAATCAGAAAGCATTACAATATAGTCGAGTGAAACCTGTAATTCCACTTCATTTCTAATATGCATATGTGTAAGTGTGTGTGTACCAGACCATAATGAAAAAAATGTCTCTCTGTGAGTCAAGAGTCTTTTGGAAAACACTGACACTCAACATTTATGTTTATCTAATATTCTATCTCCAGAACAAGCTGCTCCATCTCTCTCTGGACCACACTTGTGAGATGCTTACTCTGCCCCCCCACCCCACCCCCGCCCACAATGGCTCAAAATCTTCACGTTCAAAAACCACATGAAGAACACCATTCTGTCCATTTGTCCCTCACCACTTTTCTCTTGGAAAGAGAAAGGTAAGAGTCACTCTGGATAGCCACCTGTTCTTTTTCTTCCTGTTCACCATTCCTAGGTATAACAGTCTTGTCTAAGTCCCTAAAATTTAAGAAAGAGACACAAAACCAGGTGCTCTGGCACTGCTAGTGGTGTCCACTCATAAGCAGCATTACCCTGGGACAGCAGTTGACTACATTATAGTTTCCCTAAGAAGAGCCTCAGGCAAATAAGATGCAGAACGTGCTTGCAACCACGTTCTCAACCATCATCTCAACCATCATCTCAACCATCCCTCTATCTCAAAACATCCTTTCTTCACATGGTACTCACAGAACGCACACTCCAAATAGCACCACCTCTACCATCCAAACCTGCCCAGCATCAAGCCCCACAGGGTCCTTTACCCATCCCATCAGTTCATTTCTTAATAAACTCAATGTTGTGTTTTTAGTAGTTCTATCAGCTATGTCTTCCATCAGCTAAAACAGAAGCAAAACCAGGAGGAATCTTGTTTTTCAATGGCAGCTATGCCACACTATAACCATGAATGGCCAAGACTGGCTTTCACAGGTCACCAAACTGCCCAGTAGTTATGTCCACTCCAATCCAGCTCTTAAAACCTGGTGAAAAAAGGAGTTTACTTTGACTTCCATCCACTTTTCAAAGAGCTCCAGCACATTCTTTCATCTCTGACATAAGCCCTGGCCACCACTCTGTTCTCCACATCAATTCCTTCAGAAGGCACTCTTGCAGCAAGAGAAAAATCAGAATAAAGGGCTCAATTCACCAAGTGTCTGAGTCTCACATTAACACAGGATTCCTTGCTGTGATGGAAACAAAACCAAAAAAAAATGGATTGAAATATTCTTCCCCTGAATAGACATGTCTCCTTGACCTTCTCACAAAGAGAAAGGAAATATATACTGAAAAGAATGCAATAAATATTTGCTGCATTTACTAAATACAAGCTACAGTACAATCAAAACGCTCAAGCACAATGTCAGGAGTGAGGCCCTGGCTTCAATTATCAGCACAGAGAAAACTTGGAGGGTGGGTGTACCAAACACAATTTCCTTACCTGGAGTATCTTCCACCTGTTTGCCATCCACTCTTAGAGACCATGTATAAAGTTTGTTATCTTCTCTGCGCTGTTCCCTTTTCTTAAATGACACAGTCCCTTTCCACCCAAAACATGCAATTATCCATTCATTCTCTCAGAATTAAAAACATTCACTACTGCCGGAGAGAAGGCTCAGCACGTAACAGCACAGAATGCTCTTACACGGGATCCACATTTGATTCCCAGCATCCTCGTCAGAGAGCCCACAACCTCCTGTGACTCCAGCTCTGGAGGATCTCATGCCCTCTTCTGGCCTTCGGAGACACCTTCTCTCTCGTGCACATAATCACACACAGACACACAAATGTACAAATTCATAAAGTTAAAATAAATGTTCTTTAAAATTTATCAAAAAAAGGTGTTGGTTGTATGGTTTAGCATTGGGTTAGATCTATGAAATACACAAAAGATGAGTAAGATGTGGACAGTCCTTGCCCTCAAGGCAGCCATGAGACAACGAGAAGTTTAAGTCAGTGAAGGGGAACGAATCACATGGAAGTAATACAATTGGGAAAGATGAATAACTCTCAATCCTATATGGTGAAGAGATGAATGGAGGCCCAAGAGGAGAAATATGGCTGATACAATACTACAAGAATCATAATGCTGAGAAAAGCAAGAGGCATTCTCCTTGCAATGAGATTACTCAGACCCCTGAAGGGTCTGACCTTCCCCAAAGAAAGAGAAAGGCAAGAGTGGACCGGATCAGTCAAGGTCAGTCCTTAGGGTGGGTCAAGTTCTAGCCTCTGAGATCCATCAGGACACCTGGTCGATGGCCACTTACCCTATCCCCCCAAAAAAACAATCTATGGTCACTTACCCTACCCCCCCACCCCCAGTCCCCCAAACCACCTTCAGCTACCACATGTATCTCCAGAGAACTTAGAAAGACTGCCATGGCAAATTTCTTTCCCTGTCTCTGAAATAAAGGCCAAACAGCCAGAGTAAACAGTGAGGCAACCCTAATGGGCAAAGCGGAATGCTGGTCAGAGACCGAAAACCCCAAAGTCAAACAATGAAGCAGTGGAAACTCTGGCAAACAAAGCTCTCAGGATCTGGGAAGATACTCACAAACAAGTTCAGATTCCCAAGTCTGCCTAGGAGAATGGTTCTGAATATCGGGGGAGGGTGGATGTGCTTTTTAAAAAAAAAAAAAAAAAAAAAGGAAGCTGAGTTTTCTTCTCTCTGCCCCCATTTTCAAATAGTAGTTATGCTGGGACTTGAACCACTTAGCTACATCCTCAGACTCCCTCCATCTTGTGAGTCTTTTATTAGTTAATTTTGAGGTGGCAAAACCACCTTCCGTCTCAACTAAAAGCCAGGACGCGCCAGCCTTACCAACTTTGTGAACCTCTTTCCAACAGAGTCTCTCATTAGACTGTCCTTTTCGACAGACCAACCCTAGTTTGGGGCTTCTGATTCTTAAACTAGCAGGACAAACAAGTACATTCTATCACCAATCGTTGTTCTCTTTTTTTCAAAATAAAATAAAATAAAATAAAATAAAAGAGGTCAATCTTCCTTTTGGATCTTCTGAACTAGAACTGGCCACAGTGGGGTGTGGGGCTGGGAAAAGACCAAGTTTTCATTCCAAAAGATCAAAGAAGGCATTTTGTACCAGGAAACCTAATTCCAAATCCTCATTTCCAGGAATAAAGCCACACTGCCCAAAACTTGCTTGGGAAAAAATAACACAGGACCGTGGATTCCAATTAAAACCTCAGATGGTTTCATTCCCCAGCCTCTCGGCTTCAAGTTGTTAACACTTTACCCGGGCACTGCTCTAACTTAAACAGCACCTCCAGTCCCCAACCATCACTTTACCACTGGGTTAAAAACACAGACGCATGAAACGCTTTGTGACTGCCTTCTGTGCCCCATCCCAGGGACTAGACATACAAAACAAGGAGACACTGAAAGGTCTGCTGCAGCACAGCCCATGCCTCTCAGGAGAAACCCCAGGAAAGCCCAAGCTGTCTCTATACTCATGATATTGGGAATGGGGACATAAGAAACAGAAAACAGAGAAGAGGCAATATCTCAACCTTATAGTATAACCATCAGCTATAAAGTGATTACCTGCAGTTTTGTCAACCAGCCAATAGTAAAGGTGTCTCCTTCATGCAAGGCAGCAAGCTATGGGCTACAGTCAGCAAAGCGCAATGAAATATCCCCCCAAGTAATCATTATGCTAATTATTATGTCTAATTTCCTTTATCATTTCACTGAAAAAAAAAAAACCTGTATCATGTATGTAGCTAAACTAAAATCAGCTCCCATGAACTCAACACCTAATCAAAATTATAATGTGACCAATAGTGTGACCTTCTTTGTCCTTACCCCAGATCCATGCAGCACACACCTACCAGAACATCGATATTCTGTACTTGAGGGTTCAGAATAAGTACAGTCTATCTTCATGATTCCCTTGTTTCCTAACCAAGGAGCTGGCTTCTCAATACAGCAGCAAGATACTGCTTCTTAAAGGAGGAGTTTTTAAGTTATTGTTAGTTGCTTTTTTTTTTAATTTAAAAAAAAAAAGCTATTTGCTGCTTTAAAGAAAAATATTAAAGGGGGCTGGAAAGATGGCTTAGCAGTTAAGAGCACTGGCTGCTCTTCCAAAGAACACGGGTTCGATTCCCAGCATCTACATGGCAGCTAGCAAGGGTCCGTAACTCCAGTTCCAGGGGACCCAACACCCTCTTCTGACCTGCACAGGCACTGCATGTGGTACCCAGGCATACATTCAGGCAAAACGCCCATAAACATAAAATAAAAATAAGTAAATCTAAAACAAAAGAAGCACATTATTAGATAATTAAAGATAAGTGAGTCTTAGCTATAGTGGAAAAGCTTGGCAGTCACTGGTGACAATGGCCTGGGACATGTGTTCTGGAATTCCACCGAATCCTAAGACAGATCCTAACTCCACAGCCTAAATCTACCAAGCCTCAGTTTCCTACTGAAGAAAAAGTGCTAAAGTGTGCAAAGTGTTTGCACAGAGCTGGGCACACTGCTTGACTCGTACTGGGTGCATCTAATCACCCTGTCATTAATTCTACCTGAACAAATCAAAGGCTTTGGCCTCCACCAATGCCTTATTTCTCCATAATGGTCTTAATAAGCTGGACATGAGATTTGATCAGACAAAATAAATCATGATAGAAGGATCCAAATGGCCAAGCAAGCCACAGGGGGGGCGAGGGGATCCCAGCATTGATTCCTTCGTGACCTTGTGACCTTGGAGAACAAGATCATTTTTCAAATCCATTTCTGTCCAGTGTCTCCCTCTGCTCTACAGACTTCTCCATCCGTCCAACCTTAAGAAACACCCAGCTGCCTATCGTAATCAACACAGTTCAGCCTTGGGAAGACAAGAAAGTTGGGTAAGATGCCCCCTATTTCCAACTCAAGTCACTATCACCCATTGCATGGATGCAGGAAGAAAACTTGGTAAATTATCAGTCGGGAGGGGAGGGCACTCATTACAATGCTATTAATCAAATTAAGTTCCTCCTTACTCCTGAAAAGCATTACCCTCCTGAATATGGCGTTTTAACTCTGCATCCTTAATATTCTCTGTAATTACTTAGCAATTACAAGAAATTTATTCAGATTCAAGTGATCGCTCTTAGTCCAACGTGCAAAAGTTGTAAGACTATTATCTCAATCAAGTTCGATCTAAAGCCACTCTCTGCTTGGAGCAGACCTCAGCGCCACAGTTGAAGAGAGACCATGAATCCAGCACATGCCCACACTGGCCCTTACTCTTTGCCATTTAGCCAAGGTCTATCTCAGCATCGCTTATCACCTTTGAGAACTCACACGTACAGTGGCAGCAGAGATGCTGCGTCCCAATTACAAAGTGACAGCAACCCAAGACACCCAGCTCAGCTTCAGAACACTTCCACCAGTCAACCCCAGGACAGAAAACAAAAGTAAACAAATCACAAAAGGGGTGGGGGCTGGGGGAGATTTGATCTTAGAATGGTGATCCAGATCCCATGCAGACTTAAAATAACCTTGTGACCACACTGTCCCCATGAGTGACATGGGTGAGGCCTGGGTTTCATGCTTAAGCACTGTGCCAACTGTAGAGCTGCATGGTAAGGCAGTGTCTGAGGTCAGCACAAGTCTAGTGTCTGCCGCCTGCCCAAGCCTGGGCCCCTGGCCAGCAACCCACCTCCAGAGACTAGTGCCAGGACATACTATAGTGTTTCCATTTAAGGCCTGCCACTTGGATGAGCCCATCTCTGAAGTTTCTTAACACCACCTTTCCAGGAAGAATTTTTTGGGGAAAAGGGAGGTGGTGTCTATTTTTTGCCACCGCCTTCCCTTGGGCTGTCAGAGCAGTCTGCCTCTCAGGAACAGGATTCTTTAAAATCACTGGGTTATGTTTCTATTTGAGGGATTTTTTTTCAGAAATTATATATCTATGCAAACATAAAAACATATATTTGCAATCACATTAAACATGTATGGGACCAGAGACGTTTCCCATCATCTCACACCAATCACACAAACCGCAAGGAAGAAAAGCCAATAAAGAGAGCAAATCCAATGCATTACCGTCCGCCTCTCTCCAAACACCAAATTAATGACAACTTTTTAACCAACACTTTTCTCTTCTGCAACAAAATGGGTGTTTTCTTTCCCAAGTAGCTTCCACCATAGTTCCTCTGCTGTGTGAGGGGCGTTCAGATCTCCAGGGAAAGGGAGGTAGGAAAGGGTGGGAGACTTATCTGGCACAAACTGGACAGAGCCAAGCCAGTCTCTGAACCAGACAGAAGTCCATGCATGCAGTGGCCCCACAGGCCCACAATTCTCCCCAGCAAGCCCAAGGTTCTAGCCTCGCTGTTTTGGTTAGTGTTGAAGGAAGGGTTTTAAACTTGGCAAAGTACTGTGCAACATCTGTAACCACATCTGCCTTCTGGGGATCGGAAGATGAATCCCACATTCCTGGCTTTGAAGCTTTTTGAAACTGCAGCTAGGAAGGACAGAGGGAGGGAGGGAGTTGAACAGAGTTTATTGGCTGTCTCTCCAGCAGAAAATTCCTCTTGGAAGAGATGGATATTTTGTGGGTGGGGGTGACTGGCCAATCTCTTTAGTCTGCCAAGCTCAGCTTGGAAGGTGAGCCAGGGGCCGTGAGGCCAGATCGATTTATAAGTCCGAGGCGCACACCCTGCAGGAGTTCACCCTACACACACCCGAACCCCCTACTCCAAGCCTCTGCCCTCCCCGGATCCCACCGGCAACCGAGGCCCTAAGCAAGTCGGTTTCGTTCCGCCGCGGCTTCCCCCACGTCGAGAGGGCACGCAGCTTGCCGGAGAAAGAATGAAAGCGAGGGGGAGGCACCGAGACGCCCACCCTCCACCTCCGTTCCCGGCCTCGCCTCCAGCTAGGGTCCCTCCTCCCTCGGTCCTCGGCTCCGGCGGCGCGGCCGGCGACCTGCCCTCACCTCTGGTCCAGCGGCGGCCGGGTGCTGAACCCGGGGAGGCGGAGAGCGCGAGGCGGCTGGGAGCTGCAGGGCGGCGCGGGAGGCGCGGGGCGGGGCGGGGCGCTGCAGCCGGCGTGGAGCCCGGAACTCCGCGGGCCGCGGGCGGGTGGCCCGGGCGGCGGCGGCGGCAGCAGAGTGCAGCGCGGCGCGGAGCGGGAGGCTGGCGGCCACGGGGCCGGGGCGCAGGCTGGCGGCTCGCACCGGGCTGGAGCCGGGGAGACGGCTGGCTCGGGGCGGGAGGCGGAGGGCGGGGAGGAGGGCGGAGGAAACTTGCGGCGGCGCGGGGCTCAGCTGGGGGCGGCGGGGAGCCGGCGGCGGCAAAGTTCCCCCAGCGCTTGGGGGCGGCGGCGGCGGCGGCGGCGACCGGGAGCTGGAGCGGGAGGAGCGGGAGGAGGAGGAGGAGGAAGTGGCTGCGGAGCGCTCGGCCAATGAGTGTCTGGAGCTGTGATTAACCAGGCAGCAACACATCATTTCCTCCCGGCGCGGATCCAGGGAGCCGGGAGGGAGAGGGCCGGCGGCGGGGCGGGGCGCTCCTCGCGCCCCCTGCAGGCGCCCGGCCCCAGGGAGCCCGCCCGCCTAGCCGTGATCGCCCGCCGCCCCCGACCCCCGACCCCTCGGGCCGCCCCGGCTGCGGGCTGCTGCGAGCCGGGCTGGCGGGACGCGGGGGAGGCGTGCGGCACGGCGCGGGGAGCGGCCAGGTAGGCGCGGGCGGGGCCGTCTGGACAGCTCCCGGGGCGCGGGGCGGGCGGGCAGCAGGCAGCCGAGCCGGGAACTGCGGGGGCTCCTGCACTTATCTCCAGCCCTGCGTATCAGGCACAGGGGTGGATGTTCAATGCTCAGCCTCAGCCAGGCCATCGCTGCCTTGTCTTCAGATCCCCTTCCACTCTGCTCATTTCCTCGCAGGGTCTAGGGTTATGCAAGCGTTTGCCATTTTCGCAGCCGGCTTCCTTGGTAATAAAAATAAGCAAGTTGGGGGGGGGGGGGGGGAGGAGGGGGCTTCTGCAATAATCCTGCCCTGTCCTAGGCGCCATGGGAGCTTACAGTAGGAAGGAAGGAACATTCTCCGCCGCAGAGAGGCTGACAACTTTGGTCCTTAGAAACACAAAAACACCCCCGTGTGCTAATATTATCTGGAGCATCGAAAAAGGCATGCAAGGATCAAATTTTGCATGGTGCCGCTTAGTGTTTGGAAGCACCAAGCCATTTTCTCTGCCCTCTGGAAGCTTATAATGCAAGGTCCTATCACAAAGCAGAGTAAAATCATGACACCAATAAATGGGAAAAACATAAAGTATTTTTTTATCCCTACAGGTCCTTTCACGTAGAGGGCATTTATTGGGTCGATGGCTGCAACACTGCAGAAGGTTGCAAAGGAAGTGGAAGATCGGGCCTTTCCAAGAGTTACAATCGAGCTAGCAACACAGGCATGTATGCACAAGGAACAGCTAAAAAAGAGCCTTTAGGTGTTGTGTAAGCAAAAAGGCAGAGAATGTTGTTGGTTCTTTTGTGTTTGGATCGTTCATTAGAGGGTCCTTGTAATTAGTTATGTTTGGTAGAGATCAGGCAAGGAAACTTCAGGTCAGATCAAGGCAAGATCACCAATCTGTATCCCTGCTCGCTGAAACAATGCAACAGAGCCCTTGGCTGAAAGTGTCAGCTCTTGCGGCTCACTGGTTTGACCTTGGGCACACTTTGAACCCAGGAGAGGGAAATGGGAACCGGTGGCTATGCAGCCCTACTGCGGTACCTCTTCATGCTGCTGGGTGCTTTTAATCCTCCAAACGTTTACCGTCTTTTTTATGAGGTCAGACATCAGGCTCGATTGTGTTCGTCACCTATCATCATGCCTAGCAGAGTTGTATGTGTGAATGTTTAATAAAGACTTCCCGTAAGGTAGATAGGTGGATTGAGGAAGCTTGACCTGCTTTGGACTGCTACTACATAGGAGTGCTCTTACTATGGCTGGCTCATTGCAAGACCTAACAATCCCCCAGTGACTACTCAATGTTCCAAAAGACTCTATGGAAGCACTGTGGGTAGTATTTGTGGCCTTGTACTCTACTTTGTGTGTGCATGTATATGTGTAAAGTAAGAGGACTGACTAGGATACTGCTTTTCACGGAAGCCCTGTACACCCAGGGTACAGCCCTCAGACTTAGGAACCTTATTCCAGGATTTCTCAACCATGGCAGTATTGGTACTTTGAGCTGGATAATTGGTTTTGCTGTTCTACATGTTGAAATAGATTTCACAGCATCCTTGACTTGTGCTCACTAGATTCCAATAGGACCACCCTCCCCCTCACAATAGTGGCAACCAGATGTCTCTGAAGTACAAAATCGCCCTGTTAAGAATCACTACCTCCACCCCAAGAGCCAACCCACTGATTTAACCATGGTGGGGAAAAAAAAAAAAATCACACCCTTAAAGTAACTTGGAGGAGATACATCTTCTGTCAGTCTAAGCTTCTCCAATCTCAGTCATATGTTTCAGGGAGCCTGACTCCTCTTAATTAACTGCCTGCTGCATTGTGAATTGGCATCTTCTCTGTTTTCTGCATATTCTCCTCCTTTACGCCCAGATCAACATGTTCGTTTCTAAAAGTCAACAGATTTCAAAAAACTATTAGGAAATAGGGCCTTGAGCAACCCAAGAGTCCTGTATGCTATTTTTCTATAAAATGTGGGGAATTTATTCCATAAAATCTCACAGACAGCTTCTCTTTTAGAGTTAAGTTTTGAATCCTACGAATGATAACCACATTCTTCTTTTTTTTTTTTTAACTAAGGTTGTAAATAATACACGCCAGACATTATAATGAGTTTTTTTTTCATTTAAAATATTTAGATATCTGAATTGAGTCGTTTGTATTTTGAAGCCATTTCCTGTTGGTTCCAGGGTTTATGTTTTATGAAAGGATAAAGGAACATGTTTTATTTAAATGTATCAAGCAGACATCAGTTTGGTTAGACTTACCAACTTCCCAAAACAAATTCTCTCAAACAGTATTGGTGAGCTGTTCCAGGGCTGGTTTTGTTGGTAAAGATCCTGATGGTGTGCCACAGCTCAGCTTTTAAAGGGTTCTAGAAGTAAAATAAAGGTTTGCGGTTGAAGGAATGAACAGATTCTGATAGTCTGTTCAACAGTCAGTGGTGGGTCTATAAAATCCTGGTAGGCCACTTAAAAGAAACAAAACAGAAACAGAAAACACCTCCTCCTTCCAGACACTGGTTTTTGTTTTTGTTTTTGTTTTTTTTGTGATGAGACTAGATATTTCTGCTCAACAAAAATGTTATTATCTATCTCAATAAAGATGATGATTTTGAATGTTGGGCTTATAATTTTGTTCATGTTTAGTTTTGTAGGTACATGATGGTCACAAACATATGCAGACTAGCTGATATCTAGATAAGTGACCTGTTCCCATTTAAGTTACGAATTGAGGTCTGGGAGAATATTCACAGGGCCTAGGAGAAGAACCTAGATTTGAGGATTCCATATGGTTTAAGGAACAGTGAATCTGCAGCTTATTCTCATTGGTAATCCATAGTCATTTTCTTGCCTTTTAAAGGAACATCATTCAAGTGGGAGAAAAAAAAAAAAAAAAACTGACCCAGTTCATCATAACTATTTTTGGAGAACAATAAACTAAAAGGCCTTGAGATATGAAATTTAGTCCTAGTCTTGTGACAAAAAAAAAAGCCACAAAATTAATACTATGATCTAAAGATGGAGATGATTTGATTGTAATAGTAAGAGAAACCCAAGCTAGAAGACCTCTACAAATGGCAGCCTTGGCACCTTCCTTCCCAAAGGAAAACAGTGAAAAAGAGTCAAGAGCTTCGGTTGTTAGCTTAATTTTTCAGGTGTATCTGGGACTCATTGGTTGTGTACTTCATATGAGAGGTTATGGGCCTGTACTCAATGAGGTAGGTGTCACACAGGACATCCTGAAGCTGTCCATCATTCAAATCGAGCATTAATACAGTTCCTCCTGACATGCCAATGTATTACTTGGAGCCAACTGTGGTTAAAAAGGGTTGCAAAGTCTTGAGGGAAAGACTATTCATTAAACCATATTGAGACACTTTGGAAAAATTTAGTGTCTGCTCACATCAGTTCTGAATTATTTATACAAGGAATAAATAGTGAGTGTGTGTGTATGTGTGAGTGAGTATGTGTATGTCAGTGTGTTTATATAACTGACTGTGTGTGTCAGTGTGTATGGGGTATGTGTGTGTGTGTGTGTGTGTGTGTGTGTGTTTGTAATGGGCTGATCTACAACTTCTGAGCTCAAGGGACCCACTGCCTCATCCTTTTTTCCAATCACTTGGAAGATAGGTGTTATTCAAGACAAGAATTAAATTGTTTTAAATCATGAATTAATTGAAAGCAAGAGTAAATAAATTCTTATTTTTAGAAAGGAAATTACTTCCTAAATAGAAAACATAAAATAAGTAAATATTGAGTTGACTTGACTATATAAAGTTTTTCCTGAAAGTGTTCAAAGAATAAACAAATAAGCAGGAAATGGAATAAATTTATCCACAACATATACTCAAAAAGATTAGAATGTTGATGTATAAGAAACTTAAAATCGGGCTGGAGAGATGGCACAGCAGCTAAGAGCACTGACTGCTCTTCCAGAGGTCCTGAGTTCAATTCCCAGCAACCACACAGTGGCTCACAACCATCTGTAATGGGATCTGATGCCCTCTTCTGGTATGTCTGAAGACAGCTACAGTGTACTCATATACATAAAATAAATAAATATTTTTTTAAAAAAAGGAACTTAAAATCAACAAAATAGGTCCTCTAATTAAAGGTCAAATTTGATGAAAATTTCAGTGATCATATATGAGAATTAAAAATGCTTATCCTTTAAAAACTGGAGAAACTGAAGAAATGGTAAGCCAGGCATAGGAATGCAAGCTTTAATCCCAATACATGGGAAATAGTGATAGGATCTCTGTGAGTTCAAGGACAGCCTGAGGTTCAGGACAGCCAGGACTACATAAACCCTGACTCAACGATAGACAGACAGACAGACAGACAGACAGATGATTGATAGATAGATAGATAGATAGATAGATAGATAGATAGATGATAAACTATTTGAATGATTGAATAAATAAATACTGAACAGAAGGTAATACAAATAAAATATTTCATGTAATTATTTCACAGCCTTTGTCAGTAATTAAGCATGTTTCTGTTGGTAAATTTGGTTTAATAAAGGACACAGTTGCTGAGGAGATTGCATACTGAAAAACAATTTATAAAAGATAATTAGGTGATATGTATCAACATCTTAACAATATTTATATCCTTTGACACTTAGTCCTACCTCAGGAATTTATGCTAAGAAAATAAAAAGCATCAAATGCAAAAGGGTTTGCATAAAAAAATAACTATCATCTTCTAACTTTGGAAGTGCCAACAATGAGTTCTACATTGAAAATATTAAAACAGATAGGATTTTAAACTCCATAACTATCTCTTCCTCTAATGGGAGACTCAGTGCCCAAATGGAGCAAGAGGGAGATAGCCCAAAGGGTAGTTTGTTTACCAAGCATAAAGTCCTAAGCTCAGATCCCAGTAGTATGTCAAGATCTTGGTCCTGTGACCCAAGTGCTGGCCCAGCAAAGATAGGACATTCCCGGGAGCTCATTGGCCTGCCAGCCAGTCCAGCCAATCTGCATTTCCAACTCGGGGAGATCCAAGTTCAAAAGTTAGGTTTGCTGTAAGTGATGGTACACACCTTTAATCCCAGCCCTAGGGAAGTAGAGGCAAGTGCTTCTCTGAATTTCAGTCCAGCCTGGTCTACATGGCTCCAGGATAGCCAGCATTACATAGAGAGACCCTATCTCAATAATAATAATAATAATAATAATAATAATAATAATAATAATAATTACAGTAAAGGGCAGCAGAGGAAAACACTGTCAACCTACACAGTTCTAGGAAAAAATGTTTCAGGAAATTAATCTCTCTCTCTCTATCTCTCTCTCTCTCTCTCTCTCTCTCTCTCTCTCTCTCTCTGAGTTGCAGGCACACCCAGGTTACTGAGACCCTGTCTCACAATATGAAGACAACACTTTCTTTAAATTAGAAATGTACTCTCTTTCTTTCAGGGACCCTGTGTTCCAATCATTCTATAGCATTACTTTAATAAGCAGAAATAATAAACATTATAAAAATAGAAATGCACATATTTTCAAAGGATCTGACAGTCATGGAGCAGAATCTCACCAGTGAGGAGTGCATATGGATTTGTATTTGTGAAGTGGGAGTTGCAGCTTCAGTGGGATGTGTGTGTGTGTGTGTGTGTGTGTGTGTGTGTGTGTGTGTATGTGTGTGTGTGTGTGTGTGTGTGAGCACATGCACTTGTATGCTCTGCTCATAGGTCTCCTTCTTTGAGAAGGAATTTCCCCCCCCCCCCCCAAGGATCTGCTTCCATTGCCTGCATTTCAGACTCCTCCTGACTGCCTTCTTTGCAACTATGAAGGGCTAGATTCCCTCAAGCTTTTCAGAGGTCATAAGTCTGAAGTTACTGGAGTTTTTAAGTTACTTAACTATGGTTAATGTCTCTTCATTGTCTAGATGTGGGCTTCAAAAGCCAGTCCCTTGAGTCCCTCAGATAAACGTCGTTAGGAAGATCAAATCAATTTCCTCATCAAATTAAACAAATGCATTTCAAATTTCACTGTGGTAGACTCTGAATCAAGGTGGCTTTTCATTTTTAGAGAATATTCTTTATCCTGATTTCTCCCTGAGTGTTTGCGCTTGCTGTGAGGACATTGTCATAGATAAGAAATCAAATTAATTTTCTAAGGCCTAATGTGGCCCCAATTCTACCCATATCTAAAATGCAGCCACTTCCTTTTTATTAACCTACTTTTTTTTTTTTTTTGAATGAAACTCCAGAGAGCAGCTACTAAGGTTAATTACATATAGTAGAGAACTAGCCATGTGACCTTATGCAAGTAGCTTCAGATTTCATAGCCTCCTT